>NW_026988726.1:0-166038 GCF_030222135.1 Aotus nancymaae
AAACACTTTCTCTGCAGAGTCCCAAAACAGGCGTTTTTCAGCCCATTACCGGCATATGGAAGAAACAGCAGTAAGCACAGGGAAATATCTGCTTCTAAATCCAAAACGCAGCTATCTAACAGAACGGTTGTCAATGTGTGCACTCAACTTCCAGAGTTAAACCCGTGTGTGGATTCAGCAGTCTGCAAACACTTTCTCTGCAGAGTCCCAAAACAGGCGTTTTCAGCCCATTACCGGCATATGGAAGAAACAGCAGTAAGCACAGGGAAATATCTGCTTCTAAATCCAAAACGCAGCTATCTAACAGAACGGTTGTCAATGTGTGCACTCAACTTCCAGAGTTAAACCCGTGTGTGGATTCAGCAGTCTGCAAACACTTTCTCTGCAGAGTCCCCAAACAGGCGTTTTCAGCCCATTACCGGCATATGGAAGAAACAGCAGTAAGCACAGGGAAATATGTGCTTCTAAATCCAAAACGCAGCTATCTAACAGAACGGTTGTCAATGTGTGCACTCAACTTCCAGAGTTAAACCCGTGTGTGGATTCAGCAGTCTGCAAACACTTTCTCTGCAGAGTCCCAAAAAAGGCGTTTTCAGCCCATTACCGGCATATGGAAGAAACAGCAGTAAGCACAGGGAAATATCTGCTTCTAAATCCAAAACGCAGCTATCTAACAGAACGGTTGTCAATGTGTGCACTCAACTTCCAGAGTTAAACCCGTGTGTGGATTCAGCAGTCTGCAAACACTTTCTCTGCAGAGTCCCAAAGCAGGCGTTTTCAGCCCATTACCGGCATATGGAAGAAACAGCAGTAAGCACAGGGAAATATCTGCTTCTAAATCCAAAACGCAGCTATCTAACAGAACGGTTGTCAATGTGTGCACTCAACTTCCAGAGTTAAACCCGTGTGTGGATTCAGCAGTCTGCAAACACTTTCTCTGCAGAGTCCCCAAACAGGCGTTTTCAGCCCATTACCGGCATATGGAAGAAACAGCAGTAAGCACAGGGAAATATCTGCTTCTAAATCCAAAACGCAGCTATCTAACAGAACGGTTGTCAATGTGTGCACTCAACTTCCAGAGTTAAACCCGTGTGTGGGATTCAGCAGTCTGCAAACACTTTCTCTGCAGAGTCCCAAAGCAGGCGTTTTCAGCCCATTACCGGCATATGGAAGAAACAGCAGTAAGCCCAGGGAAATATCTGCTTCTAAATCCAAAACGCAGCTATCTAACAGAACGGTTGTCAATGTGTGCACTCAACTTCCAGAGTTAAACCCGTGTGTGGATTCAGCAGTCTGCAAACACTTTCTCTGCAGAGTCCCAAAACAGGCGTTTTCAGCCCATTACCGGCATATGGAAGAAACAGCAGTAAGCACAGGGAAATATCTGCTTCTAAATCCAAAACGCAGCTATCTAACAGAACGGTTGTCAATGTGTGCACTCAACTTCCAGAGTTAAACCCGTGTGTGGATTCAGCAGTCTGCAAACACTTTCTCTGCAGAGTCCCCAAACAGGCGTTTTCAGCCCATTACCGGCATATGGAAGAAACAGCAGTAAGCACAGGGAAATATCTGCTTCTAAATCCAAAACGCAGCTATCTAACAGAACGGTTGTCAATGTGTGCACTCAACTTCCAGAGTTAAACCCGTGTGTGGATTCAGCAGTCTGCAAACACTTTCTCTGCAGAGTCCCAAAACAGGCGTTTTTCAGCCCCATTACCGGCATATGGAAGAAACAGCAGTAAGCACAGGGAAATATCTTCTTCTAAATCCAAAACGCAGCTATCTAACAGAACGGTTGTCAATGTGTGCACTCAACTTCCAGAGTTAAACCTGTGTGTGGATTCAGCAGTCTGCAAACACTTTCTCTGCAGAGTCCCCAAACAGGCGTTTTCAGCCCATTACCGGCATATGGAAGAAACAGCAGTAAGCACAGGGAAATATCTGCTTCTAAATCCAAAACGCAGCTATCTAACAGAACGGTTGTCAATGTGTGCACTCAACTTCCAGAGTTAAACCCGTGTGTGGATTCAGCAGTCTGCAAACACTTTCTCTGCAGAGTCCCAAAGCAGGCGTTTTTCAGCCCATTACCGGCATATGGAAGAAACAGCAGTAAGCACAGGGAAATATCTGCTTCTAAATCCAAAACGCAGCTATCTAACAGAACGGTTGTCAATGTGTGCACTCAACTTCCAGAGTTTAAACCCGTGTGTGGATTCAGCAGTCTGCAAACACTTTCTCTGCAGAGTCCCAAAACAGGCGTTTTCAGCCCATTACCGGCATATGGAAGAAACAGCAGTAAGCACAGGGAAATATCTGCTTCTAAATCCAAACGCAGCTATCTAACAGAACGGTTGTCAATGTGTGCACTCAACTTCCAGAGTTAAACCCGTGTGTGGATTCAGCAGTCTGCAAACACTTTCTCTGCAGAGTCCCAAAACAGGCGTTTTCAGCCCATTACCGGCATATGGAAGAAACAGCAGTAAGCACAGGGAAATATCTGCTTCTAAATCCAAAACGCAGCTATCTAACAGAACGGTTGTCAATGTGTGCACTCAACTTCCAGAGTTAAACCCGTGTGTGGATTCAGCAGTCTGCAAACACTTTCTCTGCAGAGTCCCAAAACAGGCGTTTTCAGCCCATTACCGGCATATGGAAGAAACAGCAGTAAGCCCAGGGAAATATCTGCTTCTAAATCCAAAACGCAGCTATCTAACAGAACGGTTGTCAATGTGTGCACTCAACTTCCAGAGTTAAACCCGTGTGTGGATTCAGCAGTCTGCAAACACTTTCTCTGCAGAGTCCCCAAACAGGCGTTTTCAGCCCATTACCGGCATATGGAAGAAACAGCAGTAAGCACAGGGAAATATCTGCTTCTAAATCCAAAACGCAGCTATCTAACAGAACGGTTGTCAATGTGTGCACTCAACTTCCAGAGTTAAACCCGTGTGTGGATTCAGCAGTCTGCAAACACTTTCTCTGCAGAGTCCCAAAGCAGGCGTTTTCAGCCCATTACCGGCATATGGAAGAAACAGCAGTAAGCACAGGGAAATATCTGCTTCTAAATCCAAAACGCAGCTATCTAACAGAACGGTTGTCAATGTGTGCACTCAACTTCCAGAGTTAAACCCGTGTGTGGATTCAGCAGTCTGCAAACACTTTCTCTGCAGAGTCCCCAAACAGGCGTTTTCAGCCCATTACCGGCATATGGAAGAAACAGCAGTAAGCCCAGGGAAATATCTGCTTCTAAATCCAAAACGCAGCTATCTAACAGAACGGTTGTCAATGTGTGCACTCAACTTCCAGAGTTAAACCCGTGTGTGGATTCAGCAGTCTGCAAACACTTTCTCTGCAGAGTCCCCAAACAGGCGTTTTCAGCCCATTACCGGCATATGGAAGAAACAGCAGTAAGCACAGGGAAATATCTGCTTCTAAATCCAAAACGCAGCTATCTAACAGAACGGTTGTCAATGTGTGCACTCAACTTCCAGAGTTAAACCCGTGTGTGGATTCAGCAGTCTGCAAACACTTTCTCTGCAGAGTCCCCAAACAGGCGTTTTCAGCCCATTACCGGCATATGGAAGAAACAGCAGTAAGCACAGGGAAATATCTGCTTCTAAATCCAAAACGCAGCTATCTAACAGAACGGTTGTCAATGTGTGCACTCAACTTCCAGAGTTAAACCCGTGTGTGGATTCAGCAGTCTGCAAACACTTTCTCTGCAGAGTCCCAAAGCAGGCGTTTTCAGCCCATTACCGGCATATGGAAGAAACAGCAGTAAGCACAGGGAAATATCTGCTTCTAAATCCAAAACGCAGCTATCTAACAGAACGGTTGTCAATGTGTGCACTCAACTTCCAGAGTTAAACCCGTGTGTGGATTCAGCAGTCTGCAAACACTTTCTCTGCAGAGTCCCCAAACAGGCGTTTTCAGCCCATTACCGGCATATGGAAGAAACAGCAGTAAGCACAGGGAAATATCTGCTTCTAAATCCAAAACGCAGCTATCTAACAGAAGGGTTGTCAATGTGTGCACTCAACTTCCAGAGTTAAACCCGTGTGTGGATTCAGCAGTCTGCAAACACTTTCTCTGCAGAGTCCCAAAACAGGCGTTTTCAGCCCATTACCGGCATATGGAAGAAACAGCAGTAAGCACAGGGAAATATCTGCTTCTAAATCCAAAACGCAGCTATCTAACAGAACGGTTGTCAATGTGTGCACTCAACTTCCAGAGTTAAACCCGTGTGTGGATTCAGCAGTCTGCAAACACTTTCTCTGCAGAGTCCCCAAACAGGCGTTTTCAGCCCATTACCGGCATATGGAAGAAACAGCAGTAAGCACAGGGAAATATGTGCTTCTAAATCCAAAACGCAGCTATCTAACAGAACGGTTGTCAATGTGTGCACTCAACTTCCAGAGTTAAACCCGTGTGTGGATTCAGCAGTCTGCAAACACTTTCTCTGCAGAGTCCCCAAACAGGCGTTTTCAGCCCATTACCGGCATATGGAAGAAACAGCAGTAAGCACAGGGAAATATCTGCTTCTAAATCCAAAACGCAGCTATCTAACAGAACGGTTGTCAATGTGTGCACTCAACTTCCAGAGTTAAACCCGTGTGTGGATTCAGCAGTCTGCAAACACTTTCTCTGCAGAGTCCCCAAACAGGCGTTTTCAGCCCATTACCGGCATATGGAAGAAACAGCAGTAAGCACAGGGAAATATCTGCTTCTAAATCCAAAACGCAGCTATCTAACAGAACGGTTGTCAATGTGTGCACTCAACTTCCAGAGTTAAACCCGTGTGTGGATTCAGCAGTCTGCAAACACTTTCTCTGCAGAGTCCCAAAACAGGCGTTTTCAGCCCATTACCGGCATATGGAAGAAACAGCAGTAAGCACAGGGAAATATCTTCTTCTAAATCCAAAACGCAGCTATCTAACAGAACGGTTGTCAATGTGTGCACTCAACTTCCAGAGTTAAACCCGTGTGTGGATTCAGCAGTCTGCAAACACTTTCTCTGCAGAGTCCCCAAACAGGCGTTTTCAGCCCATTACCGGCATATGGAAGAAACAGCAGTAAGCACAGGGAAATATCTGCTTCTAAATCCAAAACGCAGCTATCTAACAGAACGGTTGTCAATGTGTGCACTCAACTTCCAGAGTTAAACCCGTGTGAGGATTCAGCAGTCTGCAAACACTTTCTCTGCAGAGTCCCCCAAACAGGCGTTTTCAGCCCATTACCGGCATATGGAAGAAACAGCAGTAAGCACAGGGAAATATCTGCTTCTAAATCCAAAACGCAGCTATCTAACAGAACGGTTGTCAATGTGTGCACTCAACTTCCAGAGTTAAACCCGTGTGTGGATTCAGCAGTCTGCAAACACTTTCTCTGCAGAGTCCCCAAACAGGCGTTTTCAGCCCATTACCGGCATATGGAAGAAACAGCAGTAAGCCCAGGGAAATATCTGCTTCTAAATCCAAAACGCAGCTATCTAACAGAACGGTTGTCAATGTGTGCACTCAACTTCCAGAGTTAAACCCGTGTGTTGATTCAGCAGTCTGCAAACACTTTCTCTGCAGAGTCCCCAAACAGGCGTTTTCAGCCCATTACCGGCATATGGAAGAAACAGCAGTAAGCACAGGGAAATATCTGCTTCTAAATCCAAAACGCAGCTATCTAACAGAAAGGTTGTCAATGTGTGCACTCAACTTCCAGAGTTAAACCCGTGTGTGGATTCAGCAGTCTGCAAACACTTTCTCTGCAGAGTCCCAAAGCAGGCGTTTTCAGCCCATTACCGGCATATGGAAGAAACAGCAGTAAGCACAGGGAAATATCTGCTTCTAAATCCAAAACGCAGCTATCTAACAGAACGGTTGTCAATGTGTGCACTCAACTTCCAGAGTTAAACCCGTGTGTGGATTCAGCAGTCTGCAAACACTTTCTCTGCAGAGTCCCAAAACAGGCGTTTTCAGCCCATTACCGGCATATGGAAGAAACAGCAGTAAGCACAGGGAAATATCTGCTTCTAAATCCAAAACGCAGCTATCTAACAGAACGGTTGTCAATGTGTGCACTCAACTTCCAGAGTTAAACCCGTGTGTGGATTCAGCAGTCTGCAAACACTTTCTCTGCAGAGTCCCCAAACAGGCGTTTTCAGCCCATTACCGGCATATGGAAGAAACAGCAGTAAGCACAGGGAAATATCTGCTTCTAAATCCAAAACGCAGCTATCTAACAGAACGGTTGTCAATGTGTGCACTCAACTTCCAGAGTTAAACCCGTGTGTGGATTCAGCAGTCTGCAAACACTTTCTCTGCAGAGTCCCAAAACAGGCGTTTTCAGCCCATTACCGGCATATGGAAGAAACAGCAGTAAGCACAGGGAAATATCTGCTTCTAAATCCAAAACGCAGCTATCTAACAGAACGGTTGTCAATGTGTGCACTCAACTTCCAGAGTTAAACCCGTGTGTGGATTCATCATTCTGCAAACACTTTCTCTGCAGAGTCCCAAAACAGGCGTTTTCAGCCCATTACCGGCATATGGAAGAAACAGCAGTAAGCACAGGGAAATATCTGCTTCTAAATCCAAAACGCAGCTATCTAACAGAACGGTTGTCAATGTGTGCACTCAACTTCCAGAGTTAAACCCGTGTGTGGATTCAGCAGTCTGCAAACACTTTCTCTGCAGAGTCCCAAAACAGGCGTTTTCAGCCCATTACCGGCATATGGAAGAAACAGCAGTAAGCACAGGGAAATATCTGCTTCTAAATCCAAAACGCAGCTATCTAACAGAACGGTTGTCAATGTGTGCACTCAACTTCCAGAGTTAAACCCGTGTGTGGATTCAGCAGTCTGCAAACACTTTCTCTGCAGAGTCCCCAAACAGGCGTTTTCAGCCCATTACCGGCATATGGAAGAAACAGCAGTAAGCACAGGGAAATATGTGCTTCTAAATCCAAAACGCAGCTATCTAACAGAACGGTTGTCAATGTGTGCACTCAACTTCCAGAGTTAAACCCGTGTGTGGATTCAGCAGTCTGCAAACACTTTCTCTGCAGAGTCCCCAAACAGGCGTTTTCAGCCCATTACCGGCATATGGAAGAAACAGCAGTAAGCACAGGGAAATATCTGCTTCTAAATCCAAAACGCAGCTATCTAACAGAACGGTTGTCAATGTGTGCACTCAACTTCCAGAGTTAAACCCGTGTGTGGATTCAGCAGTCTGCAAACACTTTCTCTGCAGAGTCCCCAAACAGGCGTTTTCAGCCCATTACCGGCATATGGAAGAAACAGCAGTAAGCACAGGGAAATATCTGCTTCTAAATCCAAAACGCAGCTATCTAACAGAACGGTTGTCAATGTGTGCACTCAACTTCCAGAGTTAAACCCGTGTGTGGATTCAGCAGTCTGCAAACACTTTCTCTGCAGAGTCCCAAAACAGGCGTTTTCAGCCCATTACCGGCATATGGAAGAAACAGCAGTAAGCACAGGGAAATATCTTCTTCTAAATCCAAAACGCAGCTATCTAACAGAACGGTTGTCAATGTGTGCACTCAACTTCCAGAGTTAAACCCGTGTGTGGATTCAGCAGTCTGCAAACACTTTCTCTGCAGAGTCCCCAAACAGGCGTTTTCAGCCCATTACCGGCATATGGAAGAAACAGCAGTAAGCACAGGGAAATATCTGCTTCTAAATCCAAAACGCAGCTATCTAACAGAACGGTTGTCAATGTGTGCACTCAACTTCCAGAGTTAAACCCGTGTGTGGATTCAGCAGTCTGCAAACACTTTCTCTGCAGAGTCCCCAAACAGGCGTTTTCAGCCCATTACCGGCATATGGAAGAAACAGCAGTAAGCACAGGGAAATATCTGCTTCTAAATCCAAAACGCAGCTATCTAACAGAACGGTTGTCAATGTGTGCACTCAACTTCCAGAGTTAAACCCGTGTGTGGATTCAGCAGTCTGCAAACACTTTCTCTGCAGAGTCCCCAAACAGGCGTTTTCAGCCCATTACCGGCATATGGAAGAAACAGCAGTAAGCCCAGGGAAATATCTGCTTCTAAATCCAAAACGCAGCTATCTAACAGAACGGTTGTCAATGTGTGCACTCAACTTCCAGAGTTAAACCCGTGTGTTGATTCAGCAGTCTGCAAACACTTTCTCTGCAGAGTCCCCAAACAGGCGTTTTCAGCCCATTACCGGCATATGGATGAAACAGCAGTAAGCACAGGGAAATATCTGCTTCTAAATCCAAAACGCAGCTATCTAACAGAAAGGTTGTCAATGTGTGTACTCAACTTCCAGAGTTAAACCCGTGTGTGGATTCAGCAGTCTGCAAACACTTTCTCTGCAGAGTCCCAAAGCAGGCGTTTTCAGCCCATTACCGGCATATGGAAGAAACAGCAGTAAGCACAGGGAAATATCTGCTTCTAAATCCAAAACGCAGCTATCTAACAGAACGGTTGTCAATGTGTGCACTCAACTTCCAGAGTTAAACCCGTGTGTGGATTCAGCAGTCTGCAAACACTTTCTCTGCAGAGTCCCCAAACAGGCGTTTTCAGCCCATTACCGGCATATGGAAGAAACAGCAGTAAGCACAGGGAAATATCTGCTTCTAAATCCAAAACGCAGCTATCTAACAGAACGGTTGTCAATGTGTGCACTCAACTTCCAGAGTTAAACCCGTGTGTGGATTCAGCAGTCTGCAAACACTTTCTCTGCAGAGTCCCCAAACAGGCGTTTTCAGCCCATTACCGGCATATGGAAGAAACAGCAGTAAGCACAGGGAAATATCTGCTTCTCAATCCAAAACGCAGCTATCTAACAGAACGGTTGTCAATGTGTGCACTCAACTTCCAGAGTTAAACCCGTGTGTGGATTCAGCAGTCTGCAAACACTTTCTCTGCAGAGTCCCAAAACAGGCGTTTTCAGCCCATTACCGGCATATGGAAGAAACAGCAGTAAGCACAGGGAAATATCTGCTTCTAAATCCAAAACGCAGCTATCTAACAGAACGGTTGTCAATGTGTGCACTCAACTTCCAGAGTTAAACCCGTGTGTGGATTCATCATTCTGCAAACACTTTCTCTGCAGAGTCCCAAAACAGGCGTTTTCAGCCCATTACCGGCATATGGAAGAAACAGCAGTAAGCACAGGGAAATATCTGCTTCTAAATCCAAAACGCAGCTATCTAACAGAACGGTTGTCAATGTGTGCACTCAACTTCCAGAGTTAAACCCGTGTGTGGATTCAGCAGTCTGCAAACACTTTCTCTGCAGAGTCCCAAAACAGGCGTTTTCAGCCCATTACCGGCATATGGAAGAAACAGCAGTAAGCACAGGGAAATATCTGCTTCTAAATCCAAAACGCAGCTATCTAACAGAACGGTTGTCAATGTGTGCACTCAACTTCCAGAGTTAAACCCGTGTGTGGATTCAGCAGTCTGCAAACACTTTCTCTGCAGAGTCCCCAAACAGGCGTTTTCAGCCCATTACCGGCATATGGAAGAAACAGCAGTAAGCACAGGGAAATATCTGCTTCTAAATCCAAAACGCAGCTATCTAACAGAACGGTTGTCAATGTGTGCACTCAACTTTCAGAGTTAAACCCGTGTGTGGATTCAGCAGTCTGCAAACACTTTCTCTGCAGAGTCCCCAAACAGGCGTTTTCAGCCCATTACCGGCATATGGAAGAAACAGCAGTAAGCAGAGGGAAATATCTGCTTCTAAATCCAAAACGCAGCTATCTAACAGAACGGTTGTCAATGTGTGCACTCAACTTCCAGAGTTAAACCCGTGTGTGGATTCAGCAGTCTGCAAACACTTTCTCTGCAGAGTCCCAAAACAGGCGTTTTCAGCCCATTACCGGCATATGGAAGAAACAGCAGTAAGCACAGGGAAATATCTGCTTCTAAATCCAAAACGCAGCTATCTAACAGAACGGTTGTCAATGTGTGCACTCAACTTCCAGAGTTAAACCCGTGTGTGGATTCAGCATTCTGCAAACACTTTCTCTGCAGAGTCCCAAAACAGGCGTTTTCAGCCCATTACCGGCATATGGAAGAAACAGCAGTAAGCACAGGGAAATATCTGCTTCTAAATCCAAAACGCAGCTATCTAACAGAACGGTTGTCAATGTGTGCACTCAACTTCCAGAGTTAAACCCGTGTGTGGATTCAGCAGTCTGCAAACACTTTCTCTGCAGAGTCCCAAAACAGGCGTTTTCAGCCCATTACCGGCATATGGAAGAAACAGCAGTAAGCACAGGGAAATATCTGCTTCTAAATCCAAAACGCAGCTATCTAACAGAACGGTTGTCAATGTGTGCACTCAACTTCCAGAGTTAAACCCGTGTGTGGATTCAGCAGTCTGCAAACACTTTCTCTGCAGAGTCCCCAAACAGGCGTTTTCAGCCCATTACCGGCATATGGAAGAAACAGCAGTAAGCACAGGGAAATATGTGCTTCTAAATCCAAAACGCAGCTATCTAACAGAACGGTTGTCAATGTGTGCACTCAACTTCCAGAGTTAAACCCGTGTGTGGATTCAGCAGTCTGCAAACACTTTCTCTGCAGATTCCCCAAACAGGCGTTTTCAGCCCATTACCGGCATATGGAAGAAACAGCAGTAAGCACAGGGAAATATCTGCTTCTAAATCCAAAACGCAGCTATCTAACAGAACGGTTGTCAATGTGTGCACTCAACTTCCAGAGTTAAACCCGTGTGTGGATTCAGCAGTCTGCAAACACTTTCTCTGCAGAGTCCCCAAACAGGCGTTTTCAGCCCATTACCGGCATATGGAAGAAACAGCAGTAAGCACAGGGAAATATCTGCTTCTAAATCCAAAACGCAGCTATCTAACAGAACGGTTGTCAATGTGTGCACTCAACTTCCAGAGTTAAACCCGTGTGTGGATTCAGCAGTCTGCAAACACTTTCTCTGCAGAGTCCCAAAACAGGCGTTTTCAGCCCATTACCGGCATATGGAAGAAACAGCAGTAAGCACAGGGAAATATCTTCTTCTAAATCCAAAACGCAGCTATCTAACAGAACGGTTGTCAATGTGTGCACTCAACTTCCAGAGTTAAACCCGTGTGTGGATTCAGCAGTCTGCAAACACTTTCTCTGCAGAGTCCCCAAACAGGCGTTTTCAGCCCATTACCGGCATATGGAAGAAACAGCAGTAAGCACAGGGAAATATCTGCTTCTAAATCCAAAACGCAGCTATCTAACAGAACGGTTGTCAATGTGTGCACTCAACTTCCAGAGTTAAACCCGTGTGTGGATTCAGCAGTCTGCAAACACTTTCTCTGCAGAGTCCCCAAACAGGCGTTTTCAGCCCATTACCGGCATATGGAAGAAACAGCAGTAAGCACAGGGAAATATCTGCTTCTAAATCCAAAACGCAGCTATCTAACAGAACGGTTGTCAATGTGTGCACTCAACTTCCAGAGTTAAACCCGTGTGTGGATTCAGCAGTCTGCAAACACTTTCTCTGCAGAGTCCCCAAACAGGCGTTTTCAGCCCATTACCGGCATATGGAAGAAACAGCAGTAAGCCCAGGGAAATATCTGCTTCTAAATCCAAAACGCAGCTATCTAACAGAACGGTTGTCAATGTGTGCACTCAACTTCCAGAGTTAAACCCGTGTGTTGATTCAGCAGTCTGCAAACACTTTCTCTGCAGAGTCCCCAAACAGGCGTTTTCAGCCCATTACCGGCATATGGAAGAAACAGCAGTAAGCACAGGGAAATATCTGCTTCTAAATCCAAAACGCAGCTATCTAACAGAAAGGTTGTCAATGTGTGTACTCAACTTCCAGAGTTAAACCCGTGTGTGGATTCAGCAGTCTGCAAACACTTTCTCTGCAGAGTCCCAAAGCAGGCGTTTTCAGCCCATTACCGGCATATGGAAGAAACAGCAGTAAGCACAGGGAAATATCTGCTTCTAAATCCAAAACGCAGCTATCTAACAGAACGGTTGTCAATGTGTGCACTCAACTTCCAGAGTTAAACCCGTGTGTGGATTCAGCAGTCTGCAAACACTTTCTCTGCAGAGTCCCCAAACAGGCGTTTTCAGCCCATTACCGGCATATGGAAGAAACAGCAGTAAGCACAGGGAAATATCTGCTTCTAAATCCAAAACGCAGCTATCTAACAGAACGGTTGTCAATGTGTGCACTCAACTTCCAGAGTTAAACCCGTGTGTGGATTCAGCAGTCTGCAAACACTTTCTCTGCAGAGTCCCCAAACAGGCGTTTTCAGCCCATTACCGGCATATGGAAGAAACAGCAGTAAGCACAGGGAAATATCTGCTTCTCAATCCAAAACGCAGCTATCTAACAGAACGGTTGTCAATGTGTGCACTCAACTTCCAGAGTTAAACCCGTGTGTGGATTCAGCAGTCTGCAAACACTTTCTCTGCAGAGTCCCAAAACAGGCGTTTTCAGCCCATTACCGGCATATGGAAGAAACAGCAGTAAGCACAGGGAAATATCTGCTTCTAAATCCAAAACGCAGCTATCTAACAGAACGGTTGTCAATGTGTGCACTCAACTTCCAGAGTTAAACCCGTGTGTGGATTCATCATTCTGCAAACACTTTCTCTGCAGAGTCCCAAAACAGGCGTTTTCAGCCCATTACCGGCATATGGAAGAAACAGCAGTAAGCACAGGGAAATATCTGCTTCTAAATCCAAAACGCAGCTATCTAACAGAACGGTTGTCAATGTGTGCACTCAACTTCCAGAGTTAAACCCGTGTGTGGATTCAGCAGTCTGCAAACACTTTCTCTGCAGAGTCCCAAAACAGGCGTTTTCAGCCCATTACCGGCATATGGAAGAAACAGCAGTAAGCACAGGGAAATATCTGCTTCTAAATCCAAAACGCAGCTATCTAACAGAACGGTTGTCAATGTGTGCACTCAACTTCCAGAGTTAAACCCGTGTGTGGATTCAGCAGTCTGCAAACACTTTCTCTGCAGAGTCCCCAAACAGGCGTTTTCAGCCCATTACCGGCATATGGAAGAAACAGCAGTAAGCACAGGGAAATATCTGCTTCTAAATCCAAAACGCAGCTATC
Organism: Aotus nancymaae; assembly: GCF_030222135.1. Taxonomy (NCBI): domain Eukaryota; kingdom Metazoa; phylum Chordata; class Mammalia; order Primates; family Aotidae; genus Aotus; species Aotus nancymaae. Next base: position 13,072 of record NW_026988726.1, read on the forward strand.
TAACAGAACGGTTGTCAATGTGTGCACTCAACTTCCAGAGTTAAACCCGTGTGTGGATTCAGCAGTCTGCAAACACTTTCTCTGCAGAGTCCCCAAACAGGCGTTTTCAGCCCATTACCGGCATATGGAAGAAACAGCAGTAAGCAGAGGGAAATATCTGCTTCTAAATCCAAAACGCAGCTATCTAACAGAACGGTTGTCAATGTGTGCACTCAACTTCCAGAGTTAAACCCGTGTGTGGATTCAGCAGTCTGCAAACACTTTCTCTGCAGAGTCCCAAAACAGGCGTTTTCAGCCCATTACCGGCATATGGAAGAAACAGCAGTAAGCCCAGGGAAATATCTGCTTCTAAATCCAAAACGCAGCTATCTAACAGAACGGTTGTCAATGTGTGCACTCAACTTCCAGAGTTAAACCCGTGTGTGGATTCAGCAGTCTGCAAACACTTTCTCTGCAGAGTCCCCAAACAGGCGTTTTCAGCCCATTACCGGCATATGGAAGAAACAGCAGTAAGCACAGGGAAATATCTGCTTCTAAATCCAAAACGCAGCTATCTAACAGAACGGTTGTCAATGTGTGCACTCAACTTCCAGAGTTAAACCCGTGTGTGGATTCAGCAGTCTGCAAACACTTTCTCTGCAGAGTCCCAAAGCAGGCGTTTTCAGCCCATTACCGGCATATGGAAGAAACAGCAGTAAGCACAGGGAAATATCTGCTTCTAAATCCAAAACGCAGCTATCTAACAGAACGGTTGTCAATGTGTGCACTCAACTTCCAGAGTTAAACCCGTGTGTGGATTCAGCAGTCTGCAAACACTTTCTCTGCAGAGTCCCCAAACAGGCGTTTTCAGCCCATTACCGGCATATGGAAGAAACAGCAGTAAGCACAGGGAAATATCTGCTTCTAAATCCAAAACGCAGCTATCTAACAGAACGGTTGTCAATGTGTGCACTCAACTTCCAGAGTTAAACCCGTGTGTGGATTCAGCAGTCTGCAAACACTTTCTCTGCAGAGTCCCCAAACAGGCGTTTTCAGCCCATTACCGGCATATGGAAGAAACAGCAGTAAGCACAGGGAAATATCTGCTTCTAAATCCAAAACGCAGCTATCTAACAGAACGGTTGTCAATGTGTGCACTCAACTTCCAGAGTTAAACCCGTGTGTGGATTCAGCAGTCTGCAAACACTTTCTCTGCAGAGTCCCCAAACAGGCGTTTTCAGCCCATTACCGGCATATGGAAGAAACAGCAGTAAGCACAGGGAAATATCTGCTTCTAAATCCAAAACGCAGCTATCTAACAGAACGGTTGTCAATGTGTGCACTCAACTTCCAGAGTTAAACCCGTGTGTGGATTCAGCAGTCTGCAAACACTTTCTCTGCAGAGTCCCCAAACAGGCGTTTTCAGCCCATTACCGGCATATGGAAGAAACAGCAGTAAGCACAGGGAAATATCTGCTTCTAAATCCAAAACGCAGCTATCTAACAGAACGGTTGTCAAAGTGTGCACTCAACTTCCAGAGTTAAACCCGTGTGTGGATTCAGCAGTCTGCAAACACTTTCTCTGCAGAGTCCCAAAACAGGCGTTTTCAGCCCATTACCGGCATATGGAAGAAACAGCAGTAAGCACAGGGAAATATCTGCTTCTAAATCCAAAACGCAGCTATCTAACAGAACGGTTGTCAATGTGTGCACTCAACTTCCAGAGTTAAACCCGTGTGTGGATTCAGCATTCTGCAAACACTTTCTCTGCAGAGTCCCCAAACAGGCGTTTTCAGCCCATTACCGGCATATGGAAGAAACAGCAGTAAGCACAGGGAAATATCTGCTTCTAAATCCAAAACGCAGCTATCTAAAAGAACGGTTGTCAATGTGTGCACTCAACTTCCAGAGTTAAACCCGTGTGTGGATTCAGCAGTCTGCAAACACTTTCTCTGCAGAGTCCACAAACAGGTGTTTTCAGCCCATTACCGGCATATGGAAGAAACAGCAGTAAGCACAGGGAAATATCTGCTTCTAAATCCAAAACGCAGCTATCTAACAGAACGGTTGTCAATGTGTGCACTCAACTTCCAGAGTTAAACCCGTGTGTGGATTCAGCAGTCTGCAAACACTTTCTCTGCAGAGTCCCAAAACAGGCGTTTTCAGCCCATTACCGGCATATGGAAGAAACAGCAGTAAGCCCAGGGAAATATCTGCTTCTAAATCCAAAACGCAGCTATCTAAAAGAACGGTTGTCAATGTGTGCACTCAACTTCCAGAGTTAAACCCGTGTGTGGATTCAGCAGTCTGCAAACACTTTCTCTGCAGAGTCCCCAAACAGGCGTTTTCAGCCCATTACCGGCATATGGAAGAAACAGCAGTAAGCCCAGGGAAATATCTGCTTCTAAATCCAAAACGCAGCTATCTAACAGAACGGTTGTCAATGTGTGCACTCAACTTCCAGAGTTAAACCCGTGTGTGGATTCAGCAGTCTGCAAACACTTTCTCTGCAGAGTCCCCAAACAGGCGTTTTCAGCCCATTACCGGCATATGGAAGAAACAGCAGTAAGCACAGGGAAATATCTGCTTCTAAATCCAAAACGCAGCTATCTAACAGAACGGTTGTCAATGTGTGCACTCAACTTCCAGAGTTAAACCCGTGTGTGGATTCAGCAGTCTGCAAACACTTTCTCTGCAGAGTCCCAAAACAGGCGTTTTCAGCCCATTACCGGCATATGGAAGAAACAGCAGTAAGCACAGGGAAATATCTGCTTCTAAATCCAAAACGCAGCTATCTAACAGAACGGTTGTCAATGTGTGCACTCAACTTCCAGAGTTAAACCCGTGTGTGGATTCAGCAGTCTGCAAACACTTTCTCTGCAGAGTCCCAAAACAGGCGTTTTCAGCCCATTACCGGCATATGGAAGAAACAGCAGTAAGCACAGGGAAATATCTGCTTCTAAATCCAAAACGCAGCTATCTAACAGAACGGTTGTCAATGTGTGCACTCAACTTCCAGAGTTAAACCCGTGTGTGGATTCAGCAGTCTGCAAACACTTTCTCTGCAGAGTCCCAAAGCAGGCGTTTTCAGCCCATTACCGGCATATGGAAGAAACAGCAGTAAGCACAGGGAAATATCTGCTTCTAAATCCAAAACGCAGCTATCTAACAGAACGGTTGTCAATGTGTGCACTCAACTTCCAGAGTTAAACCCGTGTGTGGATTCAGCAGTCTGCAAACACTTTCTCTGCAGAGTCCCAAAACAGGCGTTTTCAGCCCATTACCGGCATAAGGAAGAAACAGCAGTAAGCACACGGAAATATCTGCTTCTAAATCCAAAACGCAGCTATCTAACAGAACGGTTGTCAATGTGTGCACTCAACTTCCAGAGTTAAACCCGTGTGTGGATTCAGCAATCTGCAAACACTTTCTCTGCAGAGTCCCAAAACAGGCGTTTTCAGCCCATTACCGGCATATGGAAGAAACAGCAGTAAGCACAGGGAAATATCTGCTTCTAAATCCAAAACGCAGCTATCTAACAGAACGGTTGTCAATGTGTGCACTCAACTTCCAGAGTTAAACCCGTGTGTGGATTCAGCAGTCTGCAAACACTTTCTCTGCAGAGTCCCCAAACAGGCGTTTTCAGCCCATTACCGGCATATGGAAGAAACAGCAGTAAGCACAGGGAAATATCTGCTTCTAAATCCAAAACGCAGCTATCTAACAGAACGGTTGTCAATGTGTGCACTCAACTTCCAGAGTTAAACCCGTGTGTGGATTCAGCAGTCTGCAAAAACTTTCTCTGCAGAGTCCCAAAACAGGCGTTTTCAGCCCATTACCGGCATATGGAAGAAACAGCAGTAAGCACAGGGAAATATCTGCTTCTAAATCCAAAACGCAGCTATCTAACAGAACGGTTGTCAATGTGTGCACTCAACTTCCAGAGTTAAACCCGTGTGTGGATTCAGCAGTCTGCAAACACTTTCTCTGCAGAGTCCCAAAACAGGCGTTTTCAGCCCATTACCGGCATAAGGAAGAAACAGCAGTAAGCACAGGGAAATATCTGCTTCTAAATCCAAAACGCAGCTATCTAACAGAACGGTTGTCAATGTGTGCACTCAACTCCCAGAGTTAAACCCGTGTGTGGATTCAGCAGTCTGCAAACACTTTCTCTGCAGAGTCCCCAAACAGGCGTTTTCAGCCCATTACCGGCATATGGAAGAAACAGCAGTAAGCACAGGGAAATATCTGCTTCTAAATCCAAAACGCAGCTATCTAACAGAACGGTTGTCAATGTGTGCACTCAACTTCCAGAGTTAAACCCGTGTGTGGATTCAGCAGTCTGCAAACACTTTCTCTGCAGAGTCCCAAAATAGGCGTTTTCAGCCCATTACCGGCATATGGAAGAAACAGCAGTAAGCACAGGGAAATATCTGCTTCTAAATCCAAAACGCAACTATCTAACAGAACGGTTGTCAATGTGTGCACTCAAATTCCAGAGTTAAACCCGTGTGTGGATTCAGCAGTCTGCAAACACTTTGTCTGCAGAGTCCCAAAACAGGCGTTTTCAGCCCATTACCGGCATATGGAAGAAACAGCAGTAAGCCCAGGGAAATATCTGCTTCTAAATCCAAAACGCAGCTATCTAACAGAACGGTTGTCAATGTGTGCACTCAACTTCCAGAGTTAAACCCGTGTGTGGATTCAGCAGTCTGCAAACACTTTCTCTGCAGAGTCCCCAAACAGGCGTTTTCAGCCCATTACCGGCATATGGAAGAAACAGCAGTAAGCACAGGGAAATATCTGCTTCTAAATCCAAAACGCAGCTATCTAACAGAACGGTTGTCAATGTGTGCACTCAACTTCCAGAGTTAAACCCGTGTGTGGATTCAGCAGTCTGCAAACACTTTCTCTGCAGAGTCCCCAAACAGGCGTTTTCAGCCCATTACCGGCATATGGAAGAAACAGCAGTAAGCACAGGGAAATATCTGCTTCTAAATCCAAAACGCAGCTATCTAACAGAACGGTTGTCAATGTGTGCACTCAACTTCCAGAGTTAAACCCGTGTGTGGATTCAGCAGTCTGCAAACACTTTCTCTGCAGAGTCCCAAAACAGGCGTTTTCAGCCCATTACCGGCATATGGAAGAAACAGCAGTAAGCCCAGGGAAATATCTGCTTCTAAATCCAAAACGCAGCTATCTAACAGAACGGTTGTCAATGTGTGCACTCAACTTCCAGAGTTAAACCCGTGTGTGGATTCAGCACTCTGCAAACACTTTCTCTGCAGAGTCCCCAAACAGGCGTTTTCAGCCCATTACCGGCATATGGAAGAAACAGCAGTAAGCACAGGGAAATATCTGCTTCTAAATCCAAAACGCAGCTATCTAACAGAACGGTTGTCAATGTGTGCACTCAACTTCCAGAGTTAAACCCGTGTGTGGATTCAGCAGTCTGCAAACACTTTCTCTGCAGAGTCCCAAAGCAGGCGTTTTCAGCCCATTACCGGCATATGGAAGAAACAGCAGTAAGCACAGGGAAATATCTGCTTCTAAATCCAAAACGCAGCTATCTAACAGAACGGTTGTCAATGTGTGCACTCAACTTCCAGAGTTAAACCCGTGTGTGGATTCAGCAGTCTGCAAACACTTTCTCTGCAGAGTCCCAAAATAGGCGTTTTCAGCCCATTACCGGCATATGGAAGAAACAGCAGTAAGCACAGGGAAATATCTGCTTCTAAATCCAAAACGCAGCTATCTAACAGAACGGTTGTCAATGTGTGCACTCAACTTCCAGAGTTAAACCCGTGTGTGGATTCAGCAGTCTGCAAACACTTTCTCTGCAGAGTCCCAAAGCAGGCGTTTTCAGCCCATTACCGGCATATGGAAGAAACAGCAGTAAGCACAGGGAAATATCTGCTTCTAAATCCAAAACGCAGCTATCTAACAGAACGGTTGTCAATGTGTGCACTCAACTTCCAGAGTTAAACCCGTGTGTGGATTCAGCAGTCTGCAAACACTTTCTCTGCAGAGTCCCAAAATAGGCGTTTTCAGCCCATTACCGGCATATGGAAGAAACAGCAGTAAGCACAGGGAAATATCTGCTTCTAAATCCAAAACGCAACTATCTAACAGAACGGTTGTCAATGTGTGCACTCAAATTCCAGAGTTAAACCCGTGTGTGGATTCAGCAGTCTGCAAACACTTTGTCTGCAGAGTCCCAAAACAGGCGTTTTCAGCCCATTACCGGCATATGGAAGAAACAGCAGTAAGCCCAGGGAAATATCTGCTTCTAAATCCAAAACGCAGCTATCTAACAGAACGGTTGTCAATGTGTGCACTCAACTTCCAGAGTTAAACCCGTGTGTGGATTCAGCAGTCTGCAAACACTTTCTCTGCAGAGTCCCCAAACAGGCGTTTTCAGCCCATTACCGGCATATGGAAGAAACAGCAGTAAGCACAGGGAAATATCTGCTTCTAAATCCAAAACGCAGCTATCTAACAGAACGGTTGTCAATGTGTGCACTCAACTTCCAGAGTTAAACCCGTGTGTGGATTCAGCAGTCTGCAAACACTTTCTCTGCAGAGTCCCCAAACAGGCGTTTTCAGCCCATTACCGGCATATGGAAGAAACAGCAGTAAGCAGAGGGAAATATCTGCTTCTAAATCCAAAACGCAGCTATCTAACAGAACGGTTGTCAATGTGTGCACTCAACTTCCAGAGTTAAACCCGTGTGTGGATTCAGCAGTCTGCAAACACTTTCTCTGCAGAGTCCCAAAACAGGCGTTTTCAGCCCATTACCGGCATATGGAAGAAACAGCAGTAAGCCCAGGGAAATATCTGCTTCTAAATCCAAAACGCAGCTATCTAACAGAACGGTTGTCAATGTGTGCACTCAACTTCCAGAGTTAAACCCGTGTGTGGATTCAGCAGTCTGCAAACACTTTCTCTGCAGAGTCCCCAAACAGGCGTTTTCAGCCCATTACCGGCATATGGAAGAAACAGCAGTAAGCACAGGAAATATCTGCTTCTAAATCCAAAACGCAGCTATCTAACAGAACGGTTGTCAATGTGTGCACTCAACTTCCAGAGTTAAACCCGTGTGTGGATTCAGCAGTCTGCAAACACTTTCTCTGCAGAGTCCCAAAGCAGGCGTTTTCAGCCCATTACCGGCATATGGAAGAAACAGCAGTAAGCACAGGGAAATATCTGCTTCTAAATCCAAAACGCAGCTATCTAACAGAACGGTTGTCAATGTGTGCACTCAACTTCCAGAGTTAAACCCGTGTGTGGATTCAGCAGTCTGCAAACACTTTCTCTGCAGAGTCCCCAAACAGGCGTTTTCAGCCCATTACCGGCATATGGAAGAAACAGCAGTAAGCACAGGGAAATATCTGCTTCTAAATCCAAAACGCAGCTATCTAACAGAACGGTTGTCAATGTGTGCACTCAACTTCCAGAGTTAAACCCGTGTGTGGATTCAGCAGTCTGCAAACACTTTCTCTGCAGAGTCCCCAAACAGGCGTTTTCAGCCCATTACCGGCATATGGAAGAAACAGCAGTAAGCACAGGGAAATATCTGCTTCTAAATCCAAAACGCAGCTATCTAACAGAACGGTTGTCAATGTGTGCACTCAACTTCCAGAGTTAAACCCGTGTGTGGATTCAGCAGTCTGCAAACACTTTCTCTGCAGAGTCCCCAAACAGGCGTTTTCAGCCCATTACCGGCATATGGAAGAAACAGCAGTAAGCACAGGGAAATATCTGCTTCTAAATCCAAAACGCAGCTATCTAACAGAACGGTTGTCAATGTGTGCACTCAACTTCCAGAGTTAAACCCGTGTGTGGATTCAGCAGTCTTGCAAACACTTTCTCTGCAGAGTCCCCAAACAGGCGTTTTCAGCCCATTACCGGCATATGGAAGAAACAGCAGTAAGCACAGGGAAATATCTGCTTCTAAATCCAAAACGCAGCTATCTAACAGAACGGTTGTCAATGTGTGCACTCAACTTCCAGAGTTAAACCCGTGTGTGGATTCAGCAGTCTGCAAACACTTTCTCTGCAGAGTCCACAAACAGGCGTTTTCAGCCCATTACCGGCATATGGAAGAAACAGCAGTAAGCACAGGGAAATATCTGCTTCTAAATCCAAAACGCAGCTATCTAACAGAACGGTTGTCAATGTGTGCACTCAACTTCCAGAGTTAAACCCGTGTGTGGATTCAGCAGTCTGCAAACACTTTCTCTGCAGAGTCCCAAAACAGGCGTTTTCAGCCCATTACCGGCATATGGAAGAAACAGCAGTAAGCCCAGGGAAATATCTGCTTCTAAATCCAAAACGCAGCTATCTAACAGAACGGTTGTCAATGTGTGCACTCAACTTCCAGAGTTAAACCCGTGTGTGGATTCAGCAGTCTGCAAACACTTTCTCTGCAGTGTCCCAAAACAGGCGTTTTCAGCCCATTACCGGCATATGGAAGAAACAGCAGTAAGCACAGGGAAATATCTGCTTCTAAATCCAAAACGCAGCTATCTAACAGAACGGTTGTCAATGTGTGCACTCAACTTCCAGAGTTAAACCCGTGTGTGGATTCAGCAGTCTGCAAACACTTTCTCTGCAGAGTCCCCAAACAGGCGTTTTCAGCCCATTACCGGCATATGGAAGAAACAGCAGTAAGCCCAGGGAAATATCTGCTTCTAAATCCAAAAACGCAGCTATCTAACAGAACGGTTGTCAATGTGTGCACTCAACTTCCAGAGTTAAACCCGTGTGTGGATTCAGCAGTCTGCAAACACTTTCTCTGCAGAGTCCCCAAACAGGCGTTTTCAGCCCATTACCGGCATATGGAAGAAACAGCACTAAGCACAGGGAAATATCTGCTTCTAAATCCAAAACGCAGCTATCTAACAGAACGGTTGTCAATGTGTGCACTCAACTTCCAGAGTTAAACCCGTGTGTGGATTCAGCAGTCTGCAAACACTTTCTCTGCAGAGTCCCAAAACAGGCGTTTTCAGCCCATTACCGGCATATGGAAGAAACAGCAGTAAGCACAGGGAAATATCTGCTTCTAAATCCAAAACGCAGCTATCTAACAGAACGGTTGTCAATGTGTGCACTCAACTTCCAGAGTTAAACCCGTGTGTGGATTCAGCAGTCTGCAAACACTTTCTCTGCAGAGTCCCAAAACAGGCGTTTTCAGCCCATTACCGGCATATGGAAGAAACAGCAGTAAGCACAGGGAAATATCTGCTTCTAAATCCAAAACGCAGCTATCTAACAGAACGGTTGTCAATGTGTGCACTCAACTTCCAGAGTTAAACCCGTGTGTGGATTCAGCAGTCTGCAAACACTTTCTCTGCAGAGTCCCAAAACAGGCGTTTTCAGCCCATTACCGGCATATGGAAGAAACAGCAGTAAGCACAGGGAAATATCTGCTTCTAAATCCAAAACGCAGCTATCTAACAGAACGGTTGTCAATGTGTGCACTCAACTTCCAGAGTTAAACCCGTGTGTGGATTCAGCAGTCTGCAAACACTTTCTCTGCAGAGTCCCCAAACAGGCGTTTTCAGCCCATTACCGGCATAAGGAAGAAACAGCAGTAAGCACAGGGAAATATCTGCTTCTCAATCCAAAACGCAGCTATCTAACAGAACGGTTGTCAATGTGTGCACTCAACTTCCAGAGTTAAACCCGTGTGTGGATTCAGCAATCTGCAAACACTTTCTCTGCAGAGTCCCAAAACAGGCGTTTTCAGCCCATTACCGGCATATGGAAGAAACAGCAGTAAGCACAGGGAAATATCTGCTTCTAAATCCAAAACGCAGCTATCTAACAGAACGGTTGTCAATGTGTGCACTCAACTTCCAGAGTTAAACCCGTGTGTGGATTCAGCAGTCTGCAAACACTTTCTCTGCAGAGTCCCAAAACAGGCGTTTTCAGCCCATTACCGGCATATGGAAGAAACAGCAGTAAGCACAGGGAAATATCTGCTTCTAAATCCAAAACGCAGCTATCTAACAGAACGGTTGTCAATGTGTGCACTCAACTTCCAGAGTTAAACCCGTGTGTGGATTCAGCAGTCTGCAAACACTTTCTCTGCAGAGTCCCCAAACAGGCGTTTTCAGCCCATTACCGGCATATGGAAGAAACAGCAGTAAGCACAGGGAAATATCTGCTTCTAAATCCAAAACGCAGCTATCTAACAGAACGGTTGTCAATGTGTGCACTCAACTTCCAGAGTTAAACCCGTGTGTGGATTCAGCAGTCTGCAAAAACTTTCTCTGCAGAGTCCCAAAACAGGCGTTTCAGCCCATTACCGGCATATGGAAGAAACAGCAGTAAGCACAGGGAAATATCTGCTTCTAAATCCAAAACGCAGCTATCTAACAGAACGGTTGTCAATGTGTGCACTCAACTTCCAGAGTTAAACCCGTGTGTGGATTCAGCAGTCTGCAAACACTTTCTCTGCAGAGTCCCAAAACAGGCGTTTTCAGCCATTACCGGCATAAGGAAGAAACAGCAGTAAGCACAGGGAAATATCTGCTTCTAAATCCAAAACGCAGCTATCTAACAGAACGGTTGTCAATGTGTGCACTCAACTCCCAGAGTTAAACCCGTGTGTGGATTCAGCAGTCTGCAAACACTTTCTCTGCAGAGTCCCCAAACAGGCGTTTTCAGCCCATTACCGGCATATGGAAGAAACAGCAGTAAGCACAGGGAAATATCTGCTTCTAAATCCAAAACGCAGCTATCTAACAGAACGGTTGTCAATGTGTGCACTCAACTTCCAGAGTTAAACCCGTGTGTGGATTCAGCAGTCTGCAAACACTTTCTCTGCAGAGTCCCAAAATAGGCGTTTTCAGCCCATTACCGGCATATGGAAGAAACAGCAGTAAGCACAGGGAAATATCTGCTTCTAAATCCAAAACGCAACTATCTAACAGAACGGTTGTCAATGTGTGCACTCAAATTCCAGAGTTAAACCCGTGTGTGGATTCAGCAGTCTGCAAACACTTTGTCTGCAGAGTCCCAAAACAGGCGTTTTCAGCCCATTACCGGCATATGGAAGAAACAGCAGTAAGCCCAGGGAAATATCTGCTTCTAAATCCAAAACGCAGCTATCTAACAGAACGGTTGTCAATGTGTGCACTCAACTTCCAGAGTTAAACCCGTGTGTGGATTCAGCAGTCTGCAAACACTTTCTCTGCAGAGTCCCCAAACAGGCGTTTTCAGCCCATTACCGGCATATGGAAGAAACAGCAGTAAGCACAGGGAAATATCTGCTTCTAAATCCAAAACGCAGCTATCTAACAGAACGGTTGTCAATGTGTGCACTCAACTTCCAGAGTTAAACCCGTGTGTGGATTCAGCAGTCTGCAAACACTTTCTCTGCAGAGTCCCAAAACAGGCGTTTTCAGCCCATTACCGGCATAAGGAAGAAACAGCAGTAAGCACAGGGAAATATCTGCTTCTAAATCCAAAACGCAGCTATCTAACAGAACGGTTGTCAATGTGTGCACTCAACTTCCAGAGTTAAACCCGTGTGTGGATTCAGCAGTCTGCAAACACTTTCTCTGCAGAGTCCCAAAACAGGCGTTTTCAGCCCATTACCGGCATATGGAAGAAACAGCAGTAAGCACAGGGAAATATCTGCTTCTAAATCCAAAACGCAGCTATCTAACAGAACGGTTGTCAATGTGTGCACTCAACTTCCAGAGTTAAACCCGTGTGTGGATTCAGCAGTCTGCAAACACTTTCTCTGCAGAGTCCCAAAACAGGCGTTTTCAGCCCATTACCGGCATATGGAAGAAACAGCAGTAAGCACAGGGAAATATCTGCTTCTAAATCCAAAACGCAACTATCTAACAGAACGGTTGTCAATGTGTGCACTCAAATTCCAGAGTTAAACCCGTGTGTGGATTCAGCAGTCTGCAAACACTTTGTCTGCAGAGTCCCAAAACAGGCGTTTTCAGCCCATTACCGGCATATGGAAGAAACAGCAGTAAGCCCAGGGAAATATCTGCTTCTAAATCCAAAACGCAGCTATCTAACAGAACGGTTGTCAATGTGTGCACTCAACTTCCAGAATTAAACCCGTGTGTGGATTCAGCAGTCTGCAAACACTTTCTCTGCAGAGTCCCCAAACAGGCGTTTTCAGCCCATTACCGGCATATGGAAGAAACAGCAGTAAGCACAGGGAAATATCTGCTTCTAAATCCAAAACGCAGCTATCTAACAAAACGGTTGTCAATGTGTGCACTCAACTTCCAGAGTTAAACCCGTGTGTGTATTCAGCAGTCTGCAAACACTTTCTCTGCAGAGTCCCAAAACAGGCGTTTTCAGCCCATTACCGGCATATGGAAGAAACAGCAGTAAGCCCAGGGAAATATCTGCTTCTAAATCCAAAACGCAGCTATCTAACAGAACGGTTGTCAATGTGTGCACTCAACTTCCAGAGTTAAACCCGGGTGTGGATTCAGCAGTCTGCAAACACTTTCTCTGCAGAGTCCCAAAACAGGCGTTTTCAGCCCATTACCGGCATATGGAAGAAACAGCAGTAAGCACAGGGAAATATCTGCTTCTAAATCCAAAACGCAGCTATCTAACAGAACGGTTGTCAATGTGTGCACTCAACTTCCAGAGTTAAACCCGTGTGTGGATTCAGCAGTCTGCAAACACTTTCTCTGCAGAGTCCCCAAACAGGCGTTTTCAGCCCATTACCGGCATATGGAAGAAACAGCAGTAAGCACAGGGAAATATCTGCTTCTAAATCCAAAACGCAGCTATCTAACAGAACGGTTGTCAATGTGTGCACTCAACTTCCAGAGTTAAACCCGTGTGTGAATTCAGCAGTCTGCAAACACTTTCTCTGCAGAGTCCCAAAACAGGCGTTTTCAGCCCATTACCGGCATATGGAAGAAACAGCAGTAAGCACAGGGAAATATCTGCTTCTAAATCCAAAACGCAGCTATCTAACAGAACGGTTGTCAATGTGTGCACTCAACTTCCAGAGTTAAACCCGTGTGTGGATTCAGCAGTCTGCAAACACTTTCTCTGCAGAGTCCCCAAACAGGCGTTTTCAGCCCGTTACCGGCATATGGAAGAAACAGCAGTAAGCACAGGGAAATATCTGCTTCTAAATCCAAAACGCAGCTATCTAACAGAACGGTTGTCAATGTGTAACTTCCAGAGTTAAACCCGTGTGTGGATTCAGCAGTCTGCAAACACTTTCTCTGCAGAGTCCCAAAACAGGCGTTTTCAGCCCATTACCGGCATATGGAAGAAACAGCAGTAAGCACAGGGAAATACCTGCTTCTAAATCCAAAAGGCAGCTATCTAGCAGAACGGTTGTCAATGTGTGCACTCAACTTCCAGAGTTAAACCCGTGTGTGGATTCAGCAGTCTGCAAACACTTTCTCTGCAGAGTCCCAAAACAGGCGTTTTCAGCCCTTTACCGGCATATGGAAGAAACAGCAGTAAGCACAGGGAAATATCTGCTTCTAAATCCAAAACGCAGCTATCTAACAGAACGGTTGTCAATGTGTGCACTCAACTTCCAGAGTTAAACCCGTGTGTGGATTCAGCAGTCTGCAAACACTTTCTCTGCAGAGTCCCAAAACAGGCGTTTTCAGCCCATTACCGGCATATGGAAGAAACAGCAGTAAGCACAGGGAAATATCTGCTTCTAAATCCAAAACGCAGCTATCTAAAAGAACGGTTCTCAATGTGTGCACTCAACTTCCAGAGTTAAACCCGTGTGTGGATTCAGCAGTCTGCAAACACTTTCTCTGCAGAGTCCCAAAACAGGCGTTTTCAGCCCATTACCGGCATATGGAAGAAACAGCAGTAAGCCCAGGGAAATATCTGCTTCTAAATCCAAAACGCAGCTATCTAACAGAACGGTTGTCAATGTGTGCACTCAACTTCCAGAGTTAAACCCGTGTGTGGATTCAGCAGTCTGCAAACACTTTCTCTGCAGAGTCCCAAAACAGGCGTTTTCAGCCCATTACCGGCATAAGGAAGAAACAGCAGTAAGCACAGGGAAATATCTGCTTCTAAATCCAAAACGCAGCTATCTAACAGAACGGTTGTCAATGTGTGCACTCAACTTCCACAGTTAAACCCGGGTGTGGATTCAGCAGTCTGCAAACACTTTCTCTGCAGAGTCCCAAAACAGGCGTTTTCAGCCCATTACCGGCATATGGAAGAAACAGCAGTAAGCACAGGGAAATATCTGCTTCTAAATCCAAAACGCAGCTATCTAACAGAACGGTTGTCAATGTGTGCACTCAACTTCCAGAGTTAAACCCGTGTGTGGATTCAGCAGTCTGCAAACACTTTCTCTGCAGAGTCCCAAAACAGGCGTTTTCAGCCCATTACCGGCATATGGAAGAAACAGCAGTAAGCAGAGGGAAATATCTGCTTCTAAATCCAAAACGCAGCTATCTAACAGAACGGTTGTCAATGTGTGCACTCAACTTCCAGAGTTAAACCCGTGTGTGGATTCAGCAGTCTGCAAACACTTTCTCTGCAGAGTCCCAAAACAGGCGTTTTCAGCCCATTACCGGCATATGGAAGAAACAGCAGTAAGCGCAGGGAAATATCTGCTTCTAAATCCAAAACGCAGCTATCTAACAGAACGGTTGTCAATGTGTGCACTCAACTTCCAGAATTAAACCCGTGTGTGGATTCAGCAGTCTGCAAACACTTTCTCTGCAGAGTCCCCAAACAGGCGTTTTCAGCCCATTACCGGCATATGGAAGAAACAGCAGTAAGCACAGGGAAATATCTGCTTCTAAATCCAAAACGCAGCTATCTAACAGAACGGTTGTCAATGTGTGCACTCAACTTCCAGAGTTAAACCCGTGTGTGGATTCAGCAGTCTGCAAACACTTTCTCTGCAGAGTCCCAAAACAGGCGTTTTCAGCCCATTACCGGTATATGGAAGAAACAGCAGTAAGCACAGGGAAATATCTGCTTCTAAATCCAAAGCGCAGCTATCTAACAGAACGGTTGTCAATGTGTGCACTCAACTTCCAGAGTTAAACCCGTGTGTGGATTCAGCAGTCTGCAAACACTTTCTCTGCAGAGTCCCAAAACAGGCGTTTTCAGCCCATTACCGGCATAAGGAAGAAACAGCAGTAAGCACAGGGAAATATCTGCTTCTAAATCCAAAACGCAGCTATCTAACAGAACGGTTGTCAATGTGTGCACTCAACTTCCAGAGTTAAACCCGTGTGTGGATTCAGCAGTCTGCAAACACTTTCTCTGCAGAGTCCCAAAACAGGCGTTTTCAGCCCATTACCGGCATATGGAAGAAACAGCAGTAAGCACAGGGAAATATCTGCTTCTAAATCCAAAGCGCAGCTATCTAACAGAACGGTTGTCAATGTGTGCACTCAACTTCCAGAGTTAAACCCGTGTGTGGATTCAGCAGTCTGCAAACACTTTCTCTGCAGAGTCCCCAAACAGGCGGTTTCAGCCCATTACCGGCATATGGAAGAAACAGCAGTAAGCACAGGGAAATTTCTGCTTCTAAATCCAAAACGCAACTATATAACAGAACGGTTGTCAATGTGTGCACTCAACTTCCAGAGTTAAACCCGTGTGTGGATTCAGCAGTCTGCAAACACTTTCTCTGCAGAGTCCCAAAACAGGCGTTTTCAGCCCATTACCGGCATATGGAAGAAACAGCAGTAAGCACAGGGAAATATCTGCTTCTAAATCCAAAACGCAGCTATCTAACAGAACGGTTGTCAATGTGTGCACTCAACTTCCAGAGTTAAACCCGTGTGTGGATTCAGCAGTCTGCAAACACTTTCTCTGCAGAGTCCCCAAACAGGCGTTTTCAGCCCATTACCGGCATATGGAAGAAACAGCAGTAAGCACAGGGAAATATCTGCTTCTAAATCCAAAACGCAGCTATCTAACAGAACGGTTGTCAATGTGTGCACTCAACTTCCAGAGTTAAACCCGTGTGTGAATTCAGCAGTCTGCAAACACTTTCTCTGCAGAGTCCCAAAACAGGCGTTTTCAGCCCATTACCGGCATATGGAAGAAACAGCAGTAAGCACAGGGAAATATCTGCTTCTAAATCCAAAACGCAGCTATCTAACAGAACGGTTGTCAATGTGTGCACTCAACTTCCAGAGTTAAACCCGTGTGTGGATTCAGCAGTCTGCAAACACTTTCTCTGCAGAGTCCCCAAACAGGCGTTTTCAGCCCGTTACCGGCATATGGAAGAAACAGCAGTAAGCACAGGGAAATATCTGCTTCTAAATCCAAAACGCAGCTATCTAACAGAACGGTTGTCAATGTGTAACTTCCAGAGTTAAACCCGTGTGTGGATTCAGCAGTCTGCAAACACTTTCTCTGCAGAGTCCCAAAACAGGCGTTTTCAGCCCATTACCGGCATATGGAAGAAACAGCAGTAAGCACAGGGAAATACCTGCTTCTAAATCCAAAACGCAGCTATCTAGCAGAACGGTTGTCAATGTGTGCACTCAACTTCCAGAGTTAAACCCGTGTGTGGATTCAGCAGTCTGCAAACACTTTCTCTGCAGAGTCCCAAAACAGGCGTTTTCAGCCCTTTACCGGCATATGGAAGAAACAGCAGTAAGCACAGGGAAATATCTGCTTCTAAATCCAAAACGCAGCTATCTAACAGAACGGTTGTCAATGTGTGCACTCAACTTCCAGAGTTAAACCCGTGTGTGGATTCAGCAGTCTGCAAACACTTTCTCTGCAGAGTCCCAAAACAGGCGTTTTCAGCCCATTACCGGCATATGGAAGAAACAGCAGTAAGCACAGGGAAATATCTGCTTCTAAATCCAAAACGCAGCTATCTAACAGAACGGTTCTCAATGTGTGCACTCAACTTCCAGAGTTAAACCCGTGTGTGGATTCAGCAGTCTGCAAACACTTTCTCTGCAGAGTCCCAAAACAGGCGTTTTCAGCCCATTACCGGCATATGGAAGAAACAGCAGTAAGCACAGGGAAATATCTGCTTCTAAATCCAAAACGCAGCTATCTAACAGAACGGTTGTCAATGTGTGCACTCAACTTCCAGAGTTAAACCCGTGTGTGGATTCAGCAGTCTGCAAACACTTTCTCTGCAGAGTCCCAAAACAGGCGTTTTCAGCCCATTACCGGCATAAGGAAGAAACAGCAGTAAGCACAGGGAAATATCTGCTTCTAAATCCAAAACGCAGCTATCTAACAGAACGGTTGTCAATGTGTGCACTCAACTTCCAGAGTTAAACCCGGGTGTGGATTCAGCAGTCTGCAAACACTTTCTCTGCAGAGTCCCAAAACAGGCGTTTTCAGCCCATTACCGGCATATGGAAGAAACAGCAGTAAGCACAGGGAAATATCTGCTTCTAAATCCAAAACGCAGCTATCTAACAGAACGGTTGTCAATGTGTGCACTCAACTTCCAGAGTTAAACCCGTGTGTGGATTCAGCAGTCTGCAAACACTTTCTCTGCAGAGTCCCAAAACAGGCGTTTTCAGCCCATTACCGGCATATGGAAGAAACAGCAGTAAGCCCAGGGAAATATCTGCTTCTAAATCCAAAACGCAGCTATCTAACAGAACGGTTGTCAATGTGTGCACTCAACTTCCAGAGTTAAACCCGGGTGTGGATTCAGCAGTCTGCAAACACTTTCTCTGCAGAGTCCCAAAACAGGCGTTTTCAGCCCATTACCGGCATATGGAAGAAACAGCAGTAAGCACAGGGAAATATCTGCTTCTAAATCCAAAACGCAGCTATCTAACAGAACGGTTGTCAATGTGTGCACTCAACTTCCAGAGTTAAACCCGTGTGTGGATTCAGCAGTCTGCAAACACTTTCTCTGCAGAGTCCCCAAACAGGCGTTTTCAGCCCATTACCGGCATATGGAAGAAACAGCAGTAAGCACAGGGAAATATCTGCTTCTAAATCCAAAACGCAGATATCTAACAGAACGGTTGTCAATGTGTGCACTCAACTTCCAGAGTTAAACCCGTGTGTGAATTCAGCAGTCTGCAAACACTTTCTCTGCAGAGTCCCAAAACAGGCGTTTTCAGCCCATTACCGGCATATGGAAGAAACAGCAGTAAGCACAGGGAAATATCTGCTTCTAAATCCAAAACGCAGCTATCTAACAGAACGGTTGTCAATGTGTGCACTCAACTTCCAGAGTTAAACCCGTGTGTGGATTCAGCAGTCTGCAAACACTTTCTCTGCAGAGTCCCCAAACAGGCGTTTTCAGCCCGTTACCGGCATATGGAAGAAACAGCAGTAAGCACAGGGAAATATCTGCTTCTAAATCCAAAACGCAGCTATCTAACAGAACGGTTGTCAATGTGTAACTTCCAGAGATAAACCCGTGTGTGGATTCAGCAGTCTGCAAACAGTTTCTCTGCAGAGTCCCAAAACAGGCGTTTTCAGCCCATTACCGGCATATGGAAGAAACAGCAGTAAGCACAGGGAAATACCTGCTTCTAAATCCAAAACGCAGCTATCTAGCAGAACGGTTGTCAATGTGTGCACTCAACTTCCAGAGTTAAACCCGTGTGTGGATTCAGCAGTCTGCAAACACTTTCTCTGCAGAGTCCCAAAACAGGCGTTTTCAGCCCTTTACCGGCATATGGAAGAAACAGCAGTAAGCACAGGGAAATATCTGCTTCTAAATCCAAAACGCAGCTATCTAACAGAACGGTTGTCAATGTGTGCACTCAACTTCCAGAGTTAAACCCGTGTGTGGATTCAGCAGTCTGCAAACACTTTCTCTGCAGAGTCCCAAAACAGGCGTTTTCAGCCCATTACCCGGCATATGGAAGAAACAGCAGTAAGCACAGGGAAATATCTGCTTCTAAATCCAAAACGCAGCTATCTAACAGAACGGTTCTCAATGTGTGCACTCAACTTCCAGAGTTAAACCCGTGTGTGGATTCAGCAGTCTGCAAACACTTTCTCTGCAGAGTCCCAAAACAGGCGTTTTCAGCCCATTACCCGGCATATGGAAGAAACAGCAGTAAGCACAGGGAAATATCTGCTTCTAAATCCAAAACGCAGCTATCTAACAGAACGGTTGTCAATGTGTGCACTCAACTTCCAGAGTTAAACCCGTGTGTGGATTCAGCAGTCTGCAAACACTTTCTCTGCAGAGTCCCAAAACAGGCGTTTTCAGCCCATTACCGGCATAAGGAAGAAACAGCAGTAAGCACAGGGAAATATCTGCTTCTAAATCCAAAACGCAGCTATCTAACAGAACGGTTGTCAATGTGTGCACTCAACTTCCAGAGTTAAACCCGGGTGTGGATTCAGCAGTCTGCAAACACTTTCTCTGCAGAGTCCCAAAACAGGCGTTTTCAGCCCATTACCGGCATATGGAAGAAACAGCAGTAAGCACAGGGAAATATCTGCTTCTAAATCCAAAACGCAGCTATCTAACAGAACGGTTGTCAATGTGTGCACTCAACTTCCAGAGTTAAACCCGTGTGTGGATTCAGCAGTCTGCAAACACTTTCTCTGCAGAGTCCCCCAAACAGGCGTTTTCAGCCCATTACCGGCATATGGAAGAAACAGCAGTAAGCAGAGGGAAATATCTGCTTCTAAATCCAAAACGAAGCTATCTAACAGAACGGTTGTCAATGTGTGCACTCAACTTCCAGAGTTAAACCCGTGTGAACCCGTGTGTGTATTCAGCAGTCTGCAAACACTTTCTCTGCAGAGTCCCAAAACAGGCGTTTTCAGCCCATTACCGGCATATGGAAGAAACAGCAGTAAGCGCAGGGAAATATCTGCTTCTAAATCCAAAACGCAGCTATCTAACAGAACGGTTGTCAATGTGTGCACTCAACTTCCAGAATTAAACCCGTGTGTGGATTCAGCAGTCTGCAAACACTTTCTCTGCAGAGTCCCAAAACAGGCGTTTTCAGCCCATTACCGGCATATGGAAGAAACAGCAGTAAGCACAGGGAAATATCTGCTTCTAAATCCAAAACGCAGCTATCTAACAGAACGGTTGTCAATGTGTGCACTCAACTTCCAGAGTTAAACCCGTGTGTGGATTCAGCAGTCTGCAAACACTTTCTCTGCAGAGTCCCAAAACAGGCGTTTTCAGCCCATTACCGGTATATGGAAGAAACAGCAGTAAGCACAGGGAAATATCTGCTTCTAAATCCAAAACGCAGCTATCTAACAGAACGGTTGTCAATGTGTGCACTCAACTTCCAGAGTTAAACCCGTGTGTGGATTCAGCAGTCTGCAAACACTTTCTCTGCAGAGTCCCAAAACAGGCGTTTTCAGCCCATTACCGGCATAAGGAAGAAACAGCAGTAAGCACAGGGAAATATCTGCTTCTAAATCCAAAACGCAGCTATCTAACAGAACGGTTGTCAATGTGTGCACTCAACTTCCAGAGTTAAACCCGGGTGTGGATTCAGCAGTCTGCAAACACTTTCTCTGCAGAGTCCCAAAACAGGCGTTTTCAGCCCATTACCGGCATATGGAAGAAACAGCAGTAAGCACAGGGAAATATCTGCTTCTAAATACAAAACGCAGCTATCTAACAGAACGGTTGTCAATGTGTGCACTCAACTTCCAGAGTTAAACCCGTGTGTGGATTCAGCAGTCTGCAAACACTTTCTCTGCAGAGTCCCCAAACAGGCGGTTTCAGCCCATTACCGGCATATGGAAGAAACAGCAGTAAGCACAGGGAAATTTCTGCTTCTAAATCCAAAACGCAACTATCTAACAGAACGGTTGTCAATGTGTGCACTCAACTTCCAGAGTTAAACCCGTGTGTGGATTCAGCAGTCTGCAAACACTTTCTCTGCAGAGTCCCAAAACAGGCGTTTTCAGCCCATTACCGGCATATGGAAGAAACAGCAGTAAGCACAGGGAAATATCTGCTTCTAAATCCAAAACGCAGCTATCTAACAGAACGGTTGTCAATGTGTGCACTCAAATTCCAGAGTTAAACCCGTGTGTGGATTCAGCAGTCTGCAAACACTTTCTCTGCAGAGTCCCCAAACAGGCGTTTTCAGCCCATTACCGGCATATGGAAGAAACAGCAGTAAGCACAGGGAAATATCTGCTTCTAAATCCAAAACGCAGCTATCTAACAGAACGGTTGTCAATGTGTGCACTCAACTTCCAGAGTTAAACCCGTGTGTGGATTCAGCAGTCTGCAAACACTTTCTCTGCAGAGTCCCAAAACAGGCGTTTTCAGCCCATTACCGGCATATGGAAGCAACAGCAGTAAGCCCAGGGAAATATCTGCTTCTAAATCCAAAACGCAGCTATCTAACAGAACGGTTGTCAATGTGTGCACTCAACTTCCAGAGTTAAACCCGTGTGTGGATTCAGCAGTCTGCAAACACTTTCTCTGCAGAGTCCCAAAACAGGCGTTTTCAGCCCATTACCGGCATATGGAAGAAACAGCAGTAAGCACAGGGAAATATCTGCTTCTAAATCCAAAACGCAGCTATCTAACAGAACGGTTGTCAATGTGTGCACTCAACTTCCAGAGTTAAACCCGTGTGTGGATTCAGCAGTCTGCAAACACTTTCTCTGCAGAGTCCCAAAACAGGCGTTTTCAGCCCATTACCGGCATATGGAAGAAACAGCAGTAAGCACAGGGAAATATCTGCTTCTAAATCCAAAACGCAGCTATCTAACAGAACGGTTGTCAATGTGTGCACTCAACTTCCAGAGTTAAACCCGGGTGTGGATTCAGCAGTCTGCAAACACTTTCTCTGCAGAGTCCCAAAACAGGCGTTTTCAGCCCATTACCGGCATATGGAAGAAACAGCAGTAAGCACAGGGAAATATCTGCTTCTAAATCCAAAACGCAGCTATCTAACAGAACGGTTGTCAATGTGTGCACTCAACTTCCAGAGTTAAACCCGTGTGTGGATTCAGCAGTCTGCAAACACTTTCTCTGCAGAGTCCCCAAACAGGCGTTTTCAGCCCATTACCGGCATATGGAAGAAACAGCAGTAAGCACAGGGAAATATCTGCTTCTAAATCCAAAACGCAGCTATCTAACAGAACGGTTGTCAATGTGTGCACTCAACTTCCAGAGTTAAACCCGTGTGTGAATTCAGCAGTCTGCGAACACTTTCTCTGCAGAGTCCCAAAACAGGCGTTTTCAGCCCATTACCGGCATATGGAAGAAACAGCAGTAAGCACAGGGAAATATCTGCTTCTAAATCCAAAACGCAGCTATCTAACAGAACGGTTGTCAATGTGTGCACTCAACTTCCAGAGTTAAACCCGTGTGTGGATTCAGCAGTCTGCAAACACTTTCTCTGCAGAGTCCCCAAACAGGCGTTTTCAGCCCGTTACCGGCATATGGAAGAAACAGCAGTAAGCACAGGGAAATATCTGCTTCTAAATCCAAAACGCAGCTATCTAACAGAACGGTTGTCAATGTGTAACTTCCAGAGATAAACCCGTGTGTGGATTCAGCAGTCTGCAAACACTTTCTCTGCAGAGTCCCAAAACAGGCGTTTTCAGCCCATTACCGGCATATGGAAGAAACAGCAGTAAGCACAGGGAAATACCTGCTTCTAAATCCAAAACGCAGCTATCTAGCAGAACGGTTGTCAATGTGTGCACTCAACTTCCAGAGTTAAACCCGTGTGTGGATTCAGCAGTCTGCAAACACTTTCTCTGCAGAGTCCCAAAACAGGCGTTTTCAGCCCATTACCGGCATATGGAAGAAACAGCAGTAAGCACAGGGAAATATCTGCTTCTAAATCCAAAACGCAGCTATCTAACAGAACGGTTGTCAATGTGTGCACTCAACTTCCAGAGTTAAACCCGTGTGTGGATTCAGCAGTCTGCAAACACTTTCTCTGCAGAGTCCCAAAACAGGCGTTTTCAGCCCATTACCGGCATATGGAAGAAACAGCAGTAAGCACAGGGAAATATCTGCTTCTAAATCCAAAACGCAGCTATCTAACAGAACGGTTCTCAATGTGTGCACTCAACTTCCAGAGTTAAACCCGTGTGTGGATTCAGCAGTCTGCAAACACTTTCTCTGCAGAGTCCCAAAACAGGCGTTTTCAGCCCATTACCGGCATATGGAAGAAACAGCAGTAAGCACAGGGAAATATCTGCTTCTAAATCCAAAACGCAGCTATCTAACAGAACGGTTGTCAATGTGTGCACTCAACTTCCAGAGTTAAACCCGTGTGTGGATTCAGCAGTCTGCAAACACTTTCTCTGCAGAGTCCCAAAACAGGCGTTTTCAGCCCATTACCGGCATAAGGAAGAAACAGCAGTAAGCACAGGGAAATATCTGCTTCTAAATCCAAAACGCAGCTATCTAACAGAACGGTTGTCAATGTGTGCACTCAACTTCCAGAGTTAAACCCGGGTGTGGATTCAGCAGTCTGCAAACACTTTCTCTGCAGAGTCCCAAAACAGGCGTTTTCAGCCCATTACCGGCATATGGAAGAAACAGCAGTAAGCACAGGGAAATATCTGCTTCTAAATCCAAAACGCAGCTATCTAACAGAACGGTTGTCAATGTGTGCACTCAACTTCCAGAGTTAAACCCGTGTGTGGATTCAGCAGTCTGCAAACACTTTCTCTGCAGAGTCCCCAAACAGGCGTTTTCAGCCCATTACCGGCATATGGAAGAAACAGCAGTAAGCAGAGGGAAATATCTGCTTCTAAATCCAAAACGAAGCTATCTAACAGAACGGTTGTCAATGTGTGCACTCAACTTCCAGAGTTAAACCCGTGTGTGTATTCAGCAGTCTGCAAACACTTTCTCTGCAGAGTCCCAAAACAGGCGTTTTCAGCCCATTACCGGCATATGGAAGAAACAGCAGTAAGCGCAGGGAAATATCTGCTTCTAAATCCAAAACGCAGCTATCTAACAGAACGGTTGTCAATGTTTGCACTCAACTTCCAGAATTAAACCCGTGTGTGGATTCAGCAGTCTGCAAACACTTTCTCTGCAGAGTCCCAAAACAGGCGTTTTCAGCCCATTACCGGCATATGGAAGAAACAGCAGTAAGCACAGGGAAATATCTGCTTCTAAATCCAAAACGCAGCTATCTAACAGAACGGTTGTCAATGTGTGCACTCAACTTCCAGAGTTAAACCCGTGTGTGGATTCAGCAGTCTGCAAACACTTTCTCTGCAGAGTCCCAAAACAGGCGTTTTCAGCCCATTACCGGTATATGGAAGAAACAGCAGTAAGCACAGGGAAATATCTGCTTCTAAATCCAAAACGCAGCTATCTAACAGAACGGTTGTCAATGTGTGCACTCAACTTCCAGAGTTAAACCCGTGTGTGGATTCAGCAGTCTGCAAACACTTTCTCTGCAGAGTCCCAAAACAGGCGTTTTCAGCCCATTACCGGCATAAGGAAGAAACAGCAGTAAGCACAGGGAAATATCTGCTTCTAAATCCAAAACGCAGCTATCTAACAGAACGGTTGTCAATGTGTGCACTCAACTTCCAGAGTTAAACCCGGGTGTGGATTCAGCAGTCTGCAAACACTTTCTCTGCAGAGTCCCCAAACAGGCGTTTTCAGCCCATTATCGGCATATGGAAGAAACAGCAGTAAGCCCAGGGAAATATCTGCTTCTAAATCCAAAACGCAGCTATCTAGCAGAATGGTTGTCAATGTGTGCCCTCAACTTCCAGAGTTAAACCCGTGTGTGGATTCAGCAGTCTGCAAACACTTCTCTGCAGAGTGCCAAAACAGGCGTTTTCAGCCCATTACCGGCATATGGAAGCAACAGCAGTAAGCACAGGGAAATATCTGCTTCTAAATCCAAAACGCAGCTATCTAACAGAACGGTTGTCAATGTGTGCACTCAACTTCCAGAGTTAAACCCGTGTGTGGATTCAGCAGTCTGCAAACACTTTCTCTGCAGAGTCACAAAACAGGTGTTTTCAGCCCATTACCGGCATATGGAAGAAACAGCAGTAAGCACAGGGAAATATCTGCTTCTAAATCCAAAACGCAGCTATCTAACAGAACGGTTGTCAATGTGTGCACTCAACTTCCAGAGTTAAACCCGTGTGTGGATTCAGCAGTCTGCAAACACTTTCTCTGCAGAGTCCCAAAACAGGCGTTTTCAGCCCATTACCGGCATATGGAAGAAACAGCAGTAAGCACAGGGAAATATCTGCTTCTAAATCCAAAACGCAGCTATCTAACAGAACGGTTGTCAATGTGTGCACTCAACTTCCAGAGTTAAACCCGTGTGTGGATTCAGCAGTCTGCAAACACTTTCTCTGCAGAGTCCCAAAACAGGCGTTTTCAGCCCATTACCGGTATATGGAAGAAACAGCAGTAAGCACAGGGAAATATCTGCTTCTAAATCCAAAACGCAGCTATCTAACAGAACGGTTGTCAATGTGTGCACTCAACTTCCAGAGTTAAACCCGTGTGTGGATTCAGCAGTCTGCAAACACTTTCTCTGCAGAGTCCCAAAACAGGCGTTTTCAGCCCATTACCGGCATAAGGAAGAAACAGCAGTAAGCACAGGGAAATATCTGCTTCTAAATCCAAAACGCAGCTATCTAACAGAACGGTTGTCAATGTGTGCACTCAACTTCCAGAGTTAAACCCGTGTGTGGATTCAGCAGTCTGCAAACACTTTCTCTGCAGAGTCCCAAAACAGGCGTTTTCAGCCCATTACCGGCATATGGAAGAAACAGCAGTAAGCACAGGGAAATATCTGCTTCTAAATCCAAAGCGCAGCTATCTAGCAGAACGGTTGTCAATGTGTGCACTCAACTTCCAGAGTTAAACCCGTGTGTGGATTCAGCAGTCTGCAAACACTTTCTCTGCAGAGTCCCCAAACAGGCGGTTTCAGCCCATTACCGGCATATGGAAGAAACAGCAGTAAGCACAGGGAAATTTCTGCTTCTAAATCCAAAACGCAACTATCTAACAGAACGGTTGTCAATGTGTGCACTCAACTTCCAGAGTTAAACCCGTGTGTGGATTCAGCAGTCTGCAAACACTTTCTCTGCAGAGTCCCAAAACAGGCGTTTTCAGCCCATTACCGGCATATGGAAGAAACAGCAGTAAGCACAGGGAAATATCTGCTTCTAAATCCAAAACGCAGCTATCTAACAGAACGGTTGTCAATGTGTGCACTCAAATTCCAGAGTTAAACCCGTGTGTGGATTCAGCAGTCTGCAAACACTTTCTCTGCAGAGTCCCCAAACAGGCGTTTTCAGCCCATTACCGGCATATGGAAGAAACAGCAGTAAGCACAGGGAAATATCTGCTTCTAAATCCAAAACGCAGCTATCTAACAGAACGGTTGTCAATGTGTGCACTCAACTTCCAGAGTTAAACCCGTGTGTGGATTCAGCAGTCTGCAAACACTTTCTCTGCAGAGTCCCAAAACAGGCGTTTTCAGCCCATTACCGGCATATGGAAGAAACAGCAGTAAGCCCAGGGAAATATCTGCTTCTAAATCCAAAACGCAGCTATCTAACAGAACGGTTGTCAATGTGTGCACTCAACTTCCAGAGTTAAACCTGTGTGTGGATTCAGCAGTCTGCAAACACTTTCTCTGCAGAGTCCCAAAACAGGCGTTTTCAGCCCATTACCGGCATATGGAAGAAACAGCAGTAAGCCCAGGGAAATATCTGCTTCTAAATCCAAAACGCAGCTATCTAACAGAACGGTTGTCAATGTGTGCACTCAACTTCCAGAGTTAAACCCGGGTGTGGATTCAGCAGTCTGCAAACACTTTCTCTGCAGAGTCCCCAAACAGGCGTTTTCAGCCCATTACCGGCATATGGAAGAAACAGCAGTAAGCACAGGGAAATATCTGCTTCTAAATCCAAAACGCAGCTATCTAACAGAACGGTTGTCAATGTGTGCACTCAACTTCCAGAGTTAAACGTGTGTGAATTCAGCAGTCTGCAAACACTTTCTCTGCAGAGTCCCAAAACAGGCGTTTTCAGCCCATTACCGGCATATGGAAGAAACAGCAGTAAGCACAGGGAAATATCTGCTTCTAAATCCAAAACGCAGCTATCTAACAGAACGGTTGTCAATGTGTGCACTCAACTTCCAGAGTTAAACCCGTGTGTGGATTCAGCAGTCTGCAAACACTTTCTCTGCAGAGTCACCAAACAGGCGTTTTCAGCCCGTTACCGGCATATGGAAGAAACAGCAGTAAGCACAGGGAAATATCTGCTTCTAAATCCAAAACGCAGCTATCTAACAGAACGGTTGTCAATGTGTGCACTCAACTTCCAGAGTTAAACCCGTGTGTGGATTCAGCAGTCTGCAAACACTTTCTCTGCAGAGTCCCAAAACAGGCGTTTTCAGCCCATTACCGGCATATGGAAGAAACAGCAGTAAGCACAGGGAAATACCTGCTTCTAAATCCAAAACGCAGCTATCTAGCAGAACGGTTGTCAATGTGTGCACTCAACTTCCAGAGTTAAACCCGTGTGTGGATTCAGCAGTCTGCAAACACTTTCTCTGCAGAGTCCCAAAACAGGCGTTTTCAGCCCATTACCGGCATATGGAAGAAACAGCAGTAAGCACAGGGAAATATCTGCTTCTAAATCCAAAACGCAGCTATCTAACAGAACGGTTGTCAATGTGTGCACTCAACTTCCAGAGTTAAACCCGTGTGTGGATTCAGCAGTCTGCAAACACTTTCTCTGCAGAGTCCCCAAACAGGCGTTTTCAGCCCATTACCGGCATATGGAAGAAACAGCAGTAAGCACAGGGAAATATCTGCTTCTAAATCCAAAACGCAGCTATCTAACAGAACGGTTGTCAATGTGTGCACTCAACTTCCAGAGTTAAACCCGTGTGTGGATTCAGCAGTCTGCAAAAACTTTCTCTGCAGAGTCCCAAAACAGGCGTTTTCAGCCCATTACCGGCATATGGAAGAAACAGCAGTAAGCCCAGGGAAATATCTGCTTCTAAATCCAAAACGCAGCTATCTAACAGAACGGTTGTCAATGTGTGCACTCAACTTCCAGAGTTAAACCCGTGTGTGGATTCAGCAGTCTGCAAACACTTTCTCTGCAGAGTCCCAAAACAGGCGTTTTCAGCCCATTACCGGCATATGGAAGAAACAGCAGTAAGCACAGGGAAATACCTGCTTCTAAATCCAAAACGCAGCTATCTAGCAGAACGGTTGTCAATGTGTGCACTCAACTTCCAGAGTTAAACCCGTGTGTGGATTCAGCAGTCTGCAAACACTTTCTCTGCAAAGTCCCAAAACAGGCGTTTTCAGCCCATTACCGGCATATGGAAGAAACAGCAGTAAGCACAGGGAAATATCTGCTTCTAAATCCAAAACGCAGCTATCTAACAGAACGGTTGTCAATGTGTGCACTCAACTTCCAGAGTTAAACCCGTGTGTGGATTCAGCAGTCTGCAAACACTTTCTCTGCAGAGTCCCCAAACAGGCGTTTTCAGCCCATTACCGGCATATGGAAGAAACAGCAGTAAGCACAGGGAAATATCTGCTTCTAAATCCAAAACGCAGCTATCTAACAGAACGGTTGTCAATGTGTGCACTCAACTTCCAGAGTTAAACCCGTGTGTGGATTCAGCAGTCTGCAAACACTTTCTCTGCAGAGTCCCAAAACAGGCGTTTTCAGCCCATTATCGGCATATGGAAGAAACAGCAGTAAGCACAGGGAAATATCTGCTTCTAAATCCAAAACGCAGCTATCTAGCAGAACGGTTGTCAATGTGTGCCCTCAACTTCCAGAGTTAAACCCGTGTGTGGATTCAGCAGTCTGCAAACACTTTCTCTGCAGAGTGCCAAAACAGGCGTTTTCAGCCCATTACCGGCATATGGAAGCAACAGCAATAAGCACAGGGAAATATCTGCTTCTAAATCCAAAACGCAGCTATCTAACAGAACGGTTGTCAATGTGTGCACTCAACTTCCAGAGTTAAACCCGTGTGTGGATTCAGCAGTCTGCAAACACTTTCTCTGCAGAGTCCCAAAACAGGCGTTTTCAGCCCATTACCGGCATATGGAAGAAACAGCAGTAAGCACAGGGAAATATCTGCTTCTAAATCCAAAACGCAGCTATCTAACAGAACGGTTGTCAATGTGTGCACTCAACTTCCAGAGTTAAACCCGTGTGTGGATTCAGCAGTCTGCAAACACTTTCTCTGCAGAGTCCCCAAACAGGCGTTTTCAGCCCATTACCGGCATATGGAAGAAACAGCAGTAAGCACAGGGAAATATCTGCTTCTAAATCCAAAACGCAGCTATCTAACAGAACGGTTGTCAATGTGTGCACTCAACTTCCAGAGTTAAACCCGTGTGTGGATTCAGCAGTCTGCAAACACTTTCTCTGCAGAGTCCCAAAACAGGCGTTTTCAGCCCATTACCGGCATATGGAAGAAACAGCAGTAAGCACAGGGAAATATCTGCTTCTAAATCCAAAACGCAGCTATCTAACAGAACGGTTGTCAATGTGTGCACTCAACTTCCAGAGTTAAACCCGTGTGTGGATTCAGCAGTCTGCAAACACTTTCTCTGCAGAGTCCCCAAACAGGCGTTTTCAGCCCATTACCGGCATATGGAAGAAACAGCAGTAAGCACAGGGAAATATCTGCTTCTAAATCCAAAACGCAGCTATCTAACAGAACGGTTGTCAATGTGTGCACTCAACTTCCAGAGTTAAACCCGTGTGTGGATTCAGCAGTCTGCAAACACTTTCTCTGCAGAGTCCCAAAACAGGCGTTTTCAGCCCATTACCGGCATATGGAAGAAACAGCAGTAAGCACAGGGAAATATCTGCTTCTAAATCCAAAACGCAGCTATCTAACAGAACGGTTGTCAATGTGTGCACTCAACTTCCAGAGTTAAACCCGTGTGTGGATTCAGCAGTCTGCAAACACTTTCTCTGCAGAGTCCCAAAACAGGCGTTTTCAGCCCATTACCGGCATATGGAAGAAACAGCAGTAAGCACAGGGAAATATCTGCTTCTAAATCCAAAACGCAGCTATCTAACAGAACGGTTGTCAATGTGTGCACTCAACTTCCAGAGTTAAACCCGTGTGTGGATTCAGCAGTCTGCAAACACTTTCTCTGCAGAGTCCCCAAACAGGCGTTTTCAGCCCATTACCGGCATATGGAAGAAACAGCAGTAAGCACAGGGAAATATCTGCTTCTAAATCCAAAACGCAGCTATCTAACAGAACGGTTGTCAATGTGTGCACTCAACTTCCAGAGTTAAACCCGTGTGTGGATTCAGCAGTCTGCAAAAACTTTCTCTGCAGAGTCCCAAAACAGGCGTTTTCAGCCCATTACCGGCATATGGAAGAAACAGCAATAAGCACAGGGAAATATCTGCTTCTAAATCCAAAACGCAGCTATCTAACAGAACGGTTGTCAATGTGTGCACTCAACTTCCAGAGTTAAACCCGTGTGTGGATTCAGCAGTCTGCAAACACTTTCTCTGCAGAGTCCCAAAACAGGCGTTTTCAGCCCATTACCGGCATAAGGAAGAAACAGCAGTAAGCACAGGGAAATATCTGCTTCTAAATCCAAAACGCAGCTATCTAACAGAACGGTTGTCAATGTGTGCACTCAACTTCCAGAGTTAAACCCGTGTGTGGATTCAGCAGTCTGCAAACACTTTCTCTGCAGAGTCCCAAAACAGGCGTTTTCAGCCCATTACCGGCATATGGAAGAAACAGCAGTAAGCACAGGGAAATATCTGCTTCTAAATCCAAAACGCAGCTATCTAACAGAACGGTTGTCAATGTGTGCACTCAACTTCCAGAGTTAAACCCGTGTGTGGATTCAGCAGTCTGCAAACACTTTCTCTGCAGAGTCCCAAAACAGGCGTTTTCAGCCCATTACCGGCATATGGAAGAAACAGCAGTAAGCACAGGGAAATATCTGCTTCTAAATCCAAAACGCAACTATCTAACAGAACGGTTGTCAATGTGTGCACTCAACTTCCAGAGTTAAACCCGTGTGTGGATTCAGCAGTCTGCAAACACTTTCTCTGCAGATTCCCAAAACAGGCGTTTTCAGCCCATTACCGGCATATGGAAGAAACAGCAGTAAGCACAGGGAAATATCTGCTTCTAAATCCAAAACGCAGCTATCTAACAGAACGGTTGTCAATGTGTGCACTCAACTTCCAGAGTTAAACCCGTGTGTGGATTCAGCAGTCTGCAAACACTTTCTCTGCAGAGTCCCAAAACAGGCGTTTTCAGCCCATTACCGGCATATGGAAGAAACAGCAGTAAGCACAGGGAAATATCTGCTTCTAAATCCAAAACGCAGCTATCTAACAGAACGGTTGTCAATGTGTGCACTCAACTTCCAGAGTTAAACCCGTGTGTGGATTCAGCAGTCTGCAAACACTTTCTCTGCAGAGTCCCAAAACAGGCGTTTTCAGCCCATTACCGGCATATGGAAGAAACAGCAGTAAGCCCAGGGAAATATCTGCTTCTAAATCCAAAACGCAGCTATCTAACAGAACGGTTGTCAATGTGTGCACTCAACTTCCAGAGTTAAACCCGTGTGTGGATTCAGCAGTCTGCAAACAGTTTCTCTGCAGAGTCCCAAAACAGGCGTTTTCAGCCCATTACCGGCATATGGAAGAAACAGCAGTAAGCACAGGGAAATATCTGCTTCTAAATCCAAAACGCAGCTATCTAACAGAACGGTTGTCAATGTGTGCACTCAACTTCCAGAGTTAAACCCGGGTGTGGATTCAGCAGTCTGCAAACACTTTCTCTGCAGAGTCCCCAAACAGGCGTTTTCAGCCCATTACCGGCATATGGAAGAAACAGCAGTAAGCACAGGGAAATATCTGCTTCTAAATCCAAAACGCAGCTATCTAACAGAACGGTTGTCAATGTGTGCACTCAACTTCCAGAGTTAAACCCGTGTGTGGATTCAGCAGTCTGCAAACACTTTCTCTGCAGAGTCCCCAAACAGGCGTTTTCAGCCCATTACCGGCATATGGAAGAAACAGCAGTAAGCACAGGGAAATATCTGCTTCTAAATCCAAAACGCAGCTATCTAACAGAACGGTTGTCAATGTGTGCACTCAACTTCCAGAGTTAAACCCGTGTGTGGATTCAGCAGTCTGCAAACACTTTCTCTGCAGAGTCCCAAAACAGGCGTTTTCAGCCCATTATCGGCATATGGAAGAAACAGCAGTAAGCCCAGGGAAATATCTGCTTCTAAATCCAAAACGCAGCTATCTAGCAGAACGGTTGTCAATGTGTGCCCTCAACTTCCAGAGTTAAACCCGTGTGTGGATACAGCAGTCTGCAAACACTTTCTCTGCAGAGTGCCAAAACAGGCGTTTTCAGCCCATTACCGGCATATGGAAGCAACAGCAGTAAGCACAGGGAAATATCTGCTTCTAAATCCAAAACGCAGCTATCTAACAGAACGGTTGTCAATGTGTGCACTCAACTTCCAGAGTTAAACCCGTGTGTGGATTCAGCAGTCTGCAAACACTTTCTCTGCAGAGTCCCAAAACAGGCGTTTTCAGCCCATTACCGGCATATGGAAGAAACAGCAGTAAGCCCAGGGAAATATCTGCTTCTAAATCCAAAACGCAGCTATCTAACAGAACGGTTGTCAATGTGTGCACTCAACTTCCAGAGTTAAACCCGTGTGTGGATTCAACAGTCTGCAAACACTTTCTCTGCAGAGTCCCCAAACAGGCGTTTTCAGCCCATTACCGGCATATGGAAGAAACAGCAGTAAGCACAGGGAAATATCTGCTTCTAAATCCAAAACGCAGCTATCTAACAGAACGGTTGTCAATGTGTGCACTCAACTTCCAGAGTTAAACCCGGGTGTGGATTCAGCAGTCTGCAAACACTTTCTCTGCAGAGTCCCCAAACAGGCGTTTTCAGCCCATTACCGGCATATGGAAGAAACAGCAGTAAGCACAGGGAAATATCTGCTTCTAAATCCAAAACGCAGCTATCTAACAGAACGGTTGTCAATGTGTGCACTCAACTTCCAGAGTTAAACCCGTGTGTGAATTCAGCAGTCTGCAAACACTTTCTCTGCAGAGTCCCAAAACAGGCGTTTTCAGCCCATTACCGGCATATGGAAGAAACAGCAGTAAGCACAGGGAAATATCTGCTTCTAAATCCAAAACGCAGCTATCTAACAGAACGGTTGTCAATCTGTGCACTCAACTTCCAGAGTTAAACCCGTGTGTGGATTCAGCAGTCTGCAAACACTTTCTCTGCAGAGTCCCCAAACAGGCGTTTTCAGCCCGTTACCGGCATATGGAAGAAACAGCAGTAAGCCCAGGGAAATATCTGCTTCTAAATCCAAAACGCAGCTATCTAACAGAACGGTTGTCAATGTGTGCACTCAACTTCCAGAGTTAAACCCGTGTGTGGATTCAGCAGTCTGCAAACACTTTCTCTGCAGAGTGCCAAAACAGGCGTTTTCAGCCCATTACCGGCATATGGAAGAAACAGCAGTAAGCACAGGGAAATATCTGCTTCTAAATCCAAAACGCAGCTATCTAACAGAACGGTTGTCAATGTGTGCACTCAACTTCCAGAGTTAAACCCGTGTGTGGATTCAGCAGTCTGCAAACACTTTCTCTGCAGAGTCCCAAAACAGGCGTTTTCAGCCCATTACCGGCATATGGAAGAAACAGCAGTAAGCACAGGGAAATATCTGCTTCTAAATCCAAAACGCAGCTATCTAACAGAACGGTTGTCAATGTGTGCACTCAATTTCCAGAGTTAAACCCGTGTGTGGATTCAGCAGTCTGCAAACACTTTCTCTGCAGAGTCCCCAAACAGGCGTTTTCAGCCCATTACCGGCATATGGAAGAAACAGCAGTAAGCACAGGGAAATATCTGCTTCTAAATCCAAAACGCAGCTATCTAACAGAACGGTTGTCAATGTGTGCACTCAACTTCCAGAGTTAAACCCGTGTGTGGATTCAGCAGTCTGCAAACACTTTCTCTGCAGAGTCCCAAAACAGGCGTTTTCAGCCCATTACCGGCATATGGAAGAAACAGCAGTAAGCACAGGGAAATATCTGCTTCTAAATCCAAAACGCAGCTATCTAACAGAACGGTTGTCAATGTGCGCACTCAACTTCCAGAGTTAAACCCGTGTGTGGATTCAACAGTCTGCAAACACTTTCTCTGCAGAGTCCCCAAACAGGCGTTTTCAGCCCATTACCGGCATATGGAAGAAACAGCAGTAAGCACAGGGAAATATCTGCTTCTAAATCCAAAACGCAGCTATCTAACAGAACGGTTGTCAATGTGTGCACTCAACTTCCAGAGTTAAACCCGGGTGTGGATTCAGCAGTCTGCAAACACTTTCTCTGCAGAGTCCCCACACAGGCGTTTTAAGCCCATTACCGGCATATGGAAGAAACAGCAGTAAGCACAGGGAAATATCTGCTTCTAAATCCAAAACGCAGCTATCTAACAGAACGGTTGTCAATGTGTGCACTCAACTTCCAGAGTTAAACCCGTGTGTGAATTCAGCAGTCTGCAAACACTTTCTCTGCAGAGTCCCAAAACAGGCGTTTTCAGCCCATTACCGGCATATGGAAGAAACAGCAGTAAGCACAGGGAAATATCTGCTTCTAAATCCAAAACGCAGCTATCTAACAGAACGGTTGTCAATGTGTGCACTCAACTTCCAGAGTTAAACCCGTGTGTGGATTCAGCAGTCTGCAAACACTTTCTCTGCAGAGTCCCAAAACAGGCGTTTTCAGCCCATTACCGGCATATGGAAGAAACAGCAGTAAGCACAGGGAAATATCTGCTTCTAAATCCAAAACGCAGCTATCTAACAGAACGGTTGTCAATGTGTGCACTCAAATTCCAGAGTTAAACCCGTGTGTGGATTCAGCAGTCTGCAAACACTTTCTCTGCAGAGTCCCAAAACAGGCGTTTTCAGCCCATTACCGGCATATGGAAGAAACAGCAGTAAGCACAGGGAAATATCTGCTTCTAAATCCAAAACGCAGCTATCTAACAGAACGGTTGTCAATGTGTGCACTCAACTTCCAGAGTTAAACCCGTGTGTGGATTCAACAGTCTGCAAACACTTTCTCTGCAGAGTCCCAAAACAGGCGTTTTCAGCCCATTACCGGCATATGGAAGAAACAGCAGTAAGCACAGGGAAATATCTGCTTCTAAATCCAAAACGCAGCTATCTAACAGAACGGTTGTCAATGTGTGCACTCAACTTCCAGAGTTAAACCCGTGTGTGGATTCAGCAGTCTGCAAACACTTTCTCTGCAGAGTCCCCAAACAGGCGTTTTCAGCCCATTACCGGCATAAGGAAGAAACAGCAGTAAGCACAGGGAAATACTTGCTTCTAAATCCAAAACGCAGCTATCTAGCAGAACGGTTGTCAGTGTGTCCACTCAACTTCCAGAGTTAAACCCGTGTGTGGATTCAGCAGTCTGCAAACACTTTCTCTGCAGAGTCCCCAAACAGGCGTTTTCAGCCCATTACCGGCATATGGAAGAAACAGCAGTAAGCACAGGGAAATATCTGCTTCTAAATCCAAAACGCAGATATCTAACAGAACGGTTGTCAATGTGTGCACTCAACTTCCAGAGTTAAACCCGTGTGTGGATTCAGCAGTCTGCAAACACTTTCTCTGCAGAGTCCCAAAACAGGCGTTTTCAGCCCATTATCGGCATATGGAAGAAACAGCAGTAAGCCCAAGGAAATATCTGCTTCTAAATCCAAAACGCAGCTATCTAGCAGAACGGTTGTCAATGTGTGCCCTCAACTTCCAGAGTTAAACCCGTGTGTGGATTCAGCAGTCTGCAAACACTTTCTCTGCAGAGTGCCAAAACAGGCGTTTTCAGCCCATTACCGGCATATGGAAGCAACAGCAGTAAGCACAGGGAAATATCTGCTTCTAAATCCAAAACGCAGCTATCTAGCAGAACGGTTGTCAGTGTGTGCACTCAACTTCCAGAGTTAAACCCGTGTGTGGATTCAGCAGTCTGCAAACACTTTCTCTGCAGAGTCCCCAAACTGGAGTATTCAGCCCATTTCCGGCATATGGAAGAAACAGCAGTAAGCACAGGGAAATATCTGCTTCTAAATCCAAAACGCAGCTATCTAACAGAACGGTTGTCAATGTGTGCACTCAACTTCCAGAGTTAAACCCGTGTGTGGATTCAGCAGTCTGCAAACACTTTCTCTGCAGAGTCCCCAAACAGGCGTTTTCAGCCCATTACCGGCATATGGAAGAAACAGCAGTAAGCACAGGGAAATATCTGCTTCTAAATCCAAAACGCAGCTATCTAACAGAACGGTTGTCAATGTGTGCACTCAACTTCCAGAGTTAAACCCGTGTGTGGATTCAGCAGTCTGCAAACACTTTCTCTGCAGAGTCCCCAAACAGGCGTTTTCAGCCCATTACCGGCATATGGAAGAAACAGCAGTAAGCACAGGGAAATATCTGCTTCTAAATCCAAAACGCAGCTATCTAACAGAACGGTTGTCAATGTGTGCACTCAACTTCCAGAGTTAAACCCGTGTGTGGATTCAACAGTCTGCAAACACTTTCTCTGCAGAGTCCCCAAACAGGCGTTTTCAGCCCATTACCGGCATATGGAAGAAACAGCAGTAAGCACAGGGAAATATCTGCTTCTAAATCCAAAACGCAGCTATCTAACAGAACGGTTGTCAATGTGTGCACTCAACTTCCAGAGTTAAACCCGTGTGTGGATTCAGCAGTCTGCAAACACTTTCTCTGCAGAGTCCCCAAACAGGCGTTTTCAGCCCATTACCGGCATATGGAAGAAACAGCAGTAAGCACAGGGAAATATCTGCTTCTAAATCCAAAACGCAGCTATCTAACAGAACGGTTGTCAATGTGTGCACTCAACTTCCAGAGTTAAACCCGTGTGTGAATTCAGCAGTCTGCAAACACTTTCTCTGCAGAGTCCCAAAACAGGCGTTTTCAGCCCATTACCGGCATATGGAAGAAACAGCAGTAAGCACAGGGAAATATCTGCTTCTAAATCCAAAACGCAGCTATCTAACAGAACGGTTGTCAATGTGTGCACTCAACTTCCAGAGTTAAACCCGTGTGTGGATTCAGCAGTCTGCAAACACTTTCTCTGCAGAGTCCCAAAACAGGCGTTTTCAGCCCATTACCGGCATATGGAAGAAACAGCAGTAAGCACAGGGAAATATCTGCTTCTAAATCCAAAACGCAGCTATCTAACAGAACGGTTGTCAATGTGTGCACTCAACTTCCAGAGTTAAACCCGTGTGTGGATTCAGCAGTCTGCAAACACTTTCTCTGCAGAGTCCCAAAACAGGCGTTTTCAGCCCATTACCGGCATATGGAAGAAACAGCAGTAAGCACAGGGAAATATCTGCTTCTAAATCCAAAACGCAGCTATCTAACAGAACGGTTGTCAATGTGTGCACTCAACTTCCAGAGTTAAACCCGTGTGTGGATTCAGCAGTCTGCAAACACTTTCTCTGCAGAGTCCCCAAACAGGCGTTTTCAGCCCATTACCGGCATATGGAAGAAACAGCAGTAAGCACAGGGAAATATCTGCTTCTAAATCCAAAACGCAGCTATCTAACAGAACGGTTGTCAATGTGTGCACTCAACTTCCAGAGTTAAACCCGTGTGTGGATTCAGCAGTCTGCAAACACTTTCTCTGCAGAGTCCCAAAACAGGCGTTTTCAGCCCATTACCGGCATATGGAAGAAACAGCAGTAAGCACAGGGAAATATCTGCTTCTAAATCCAAAACGCAGCTATCTAACAGAACGGTTGTCAATGTGTGCACTCAACTTCCAGAGTTAATCCCGTGTGTGGATTCAACAGTCTGCAAACACTTTCTCTGCAGAGTCCCCAAACAGGCGTTTTCAGCCCATTACTGGCATATGGAAGAAACAGCAGTAAGCACAGGGAAATATCTGCTTCTAAATCCAAAACGCAGCTATCTAACAGAACGGTTGTCAATGTGTGCACTCAACTTCCAGAGTTAAACCCGGGTGTGGATTCAGCAGTCTGCAAACACTTTCTCTGCAGAGTCCCCAAACAGGCGTTTTCAGCCCATTACCGGCATATGGAAGAAACAGCAGTAAGCACAGGGAAATATCTGCTTCTAAATCCAAAACGCAGCTATCTAACAGAACGGTTGTCAATGTGTGCACTCAACTTCCAGAGTTAAACCCGTGTGTGAATTCAGCAGTCTGCAAACACTTTCTCTGCAGAGTCCCAAAACAGGCGTTTTCAGCCCATTACCGGCATATGGAAGAAACAGCAGTAAGCACAGGGAAATATCTGCTTCTAAATCCAAAACGCAGCTATCTAACAGAACGGTTGTCAATGTGTGCACTCAACTTCCAGAGTTAAACCCGTGTGTGGATTCAGCAGTCTGCAAACACTTTCTCTGCAGAGTCCCCAAACAGGCGTTTTCAGCCCGTTACCGGCATATGGAAGAAACAGCAGTAAGCACAGGGAAATATCTGCTTCTAAATCCAAAACGCAGCTATCTAACAGAACGGTTGTCAATGTGTGCACTCAACTTCCAGAGTTAAACCCGTGTGTGGATTCAGCAGTCTGCAAACACTTTCTCTGCAGAGTCCCAAAACAGGCGTTTTCAGCCCATTACCGGCATATGGAAGAAACAGCAGTAAGCACAGGGAAATACCTGCTTCTAAATCCAAAACGCAGCTATCTAGCAGAACGGTTGTCAATGTGTCCACTCAACTTCCAGAGTTAAACCCGTGTGTGGATTCAGCAGTCTGCAAACACTTTCTCTGCAGAGTCCCCAAACAGGCGTTTTCAGCCCATTACCGGCATATGGAAGAAACAGCAGTCAGCACAGTTAAATATCTGCTTCTAAATCCAAAACGCAGATATCTAACAGAACGGTTGTCAATGTGTGCACTCAACTTCCAGAGTTAAACCCGTGTGTGGATTCAGCAGTCTGCAAACACTTTCTCTGCAGAGTCCCCAAACAGGCGTTTTCAGCCCATTACCGGCATATGGAAGAAACAGCAGTAAGCACAGGGAAATATCTGCTTCTAAATCCAAAACGCAGCTATCTAACAGAACGGTTGTCAATGTGTGCACTCAACTTCCAGAGTTAAACCCGTGTGTGGATTCAACAGTCTGCAAACACTTTCTCTGCAGAGTCCCCAAACAGGCGTTTTCAGCCCATTACCGGCATATGGAAGAAACAGCAGTAAGCACAGGGAAATATCTGCTTCTAAATCCAAAACGCAGCTATCTAACAGAACGGTTGTCAATGTGTGCACTCAACTTCCAGAGTTAAACCCGTGTGTGGATTCAGCAGTCTGCAAACACTTTCTCTGCAGAGTCCCCAAACAGGCGTTTTCAGCCCATTACCGGCATATGGAAGAAACAGCAGTAAGCACAGGGAAATATCTGCTTCTAAATCCAAAACGCAGCTATCTAACAGAACGGTTGTCAATGTGTGCACTCAACTTCCAGAGTTAAACCCGTGTGTGAATTCAGCAGTCTGCAAACACTTTCTCTGCAGAGTCCCAAAACAGGCGTTTTCAGCCCATTACCGGCATATGGAAGAAACAGCAGTAAGCACAGGGAAATATCTGCTTCTAAATCCAAAACGCAGCTATCTAACAGAACGGTTGTCAATGTGTGCACTCAACTTCCAGAGTTAAACCCGTGTGTGGATTCAGCAGTCTGCAAACACTTTCTCTGCAGAGTCCCAAAACAGGCGTTTTCAGCCCATTACCGGCATATGGAAGAAACAGCAGTAAGCACAGGGAAATATCTGCTTCTAAATCCAAAACGCAGCTATCTAACAGAACGGTTGTCAATGTGTGCACTCAACTTCCAGAGTTAAACCCGTGTGTGGATTCAGCAGTCTGCAAACACTTTCTCTGCAGAGTCCCAAAACAGGCGTTTTCAGCCCATTACCGGCATATGGAAGAAACAGCAGTAAGCACAGGGAAATATCTGCTTCTAAATCCAAAACGCAGCTATCTAACAGAACGGTTGTCAATGTGTGCACTCAACTTCCAGAGTTAAACCCGTGTGTGGATTCAGCAGTCTGCAAACACTTTCTCTGCAGAGTCCCCAAACAGGCGTTTTCAGCCCATTACCGGCATATGGAAGAAACAGCAGTAAGCACAGGGAAATATCTGCTTCTAAATCCAAAACGCAGCTATCTAACAGAACGGTTGTCAATGTGTGCACTCAACTTCCAGAGTTAAACCCGTGTGTGGATTCAGCAGTCTGCAAACACTTTCTCTGCAGAGTCCCAAAACAGGCGTTTTCAGCCCATTACCGGCATATGGAAGAAACAGCAGTAAGCACAGGGAAATATCTGCTTCTAAATCCAAAACGCAGCTATCTAACAGAACGGTTGTCAATGTGTGCACTCAACTTCCAGAGTTAATCCCGTGTGTGGATTCAACAGTCTGCAAACACTTTCTCTGCAGAGTCCCCAAACAGGCGTTTTCAGCCCATTACTGGCATATGGAAGAAACAGCAGTAAGCACAGGGAAATATCTGCTTCTAAATCCAAAACGCAGCTATCTAACAGAACGGTTGTCAATGTGTGCACTCAACTTCCAGAGTTAAACCCGGGTGTGGATTCAGCAGTCTGCAAACACTTTCTCTGCAGAGTCCCCAAACAGGCGTTTTCAGCCCATTACCGGCATATGGAAGAAACAGCAGTAAGCACAGGGAAATATCTGCTTCTAAATCCAAAACGCAGCTATCTAACAGAACGGTTGTCAATGTGTGCACTCAACTTCCAGAGTTAAACCCGTGTGTGAATTCAGCAGTCTGCAAACACTTTCTCTGCAGAGTCCCAAAACAGGCGTTTTCAGCCCATTACCGGCATATGGAAGAAACAGCAGTAAGCACAGGGAAATATCTGCTTCTAAATCCAAAACGCAGCTATCTAACAGAACGGTTGTCAATGTGTGCACTCAACTTCCAGAGTTAAACCCGTGTGTGGATTCAGCAGTCTGCAAACACTTTCTCTGCAGAGTCCCCAAACAGGCGTTTTCAGCCCGTTACCGGCATATGGAAGAAACAGCAGTAAGCACAGGGAAATATCTGCTTCTAAATCCAAAACGCAGCTATCTAACAGAACGGTTGTCAATGTGTGCACTCAACTTCCAGAGTTAAACCCGTGTGTGGATTCAGCAGTCTGCAAACACTTTCTCTGCAGAGTCCCAAAACAGGCGTTTTCAGCCCATTACCGGCATATGGAAGAAACAGCAGTAAGCACAGGGAAATACCTGCTTCTAAATCCAAAACGCAGCTATCTAGCAGAACGGTTGTCAATGTGTCCACTCAACTTCCAGAGTTAAACCCGTGTGTGGATTCAGCAGTCTGCAAACACTTTCTCTGCAGAGTCCCCAAACAGGCGTTTTCAGCCCATTACCGGCATATGGAAGAAACAGCAGTCAGCACAGTTAAATATCTGCTTCTAAATCCAAAACGCAGATATCTAACAGAACGGTTGTCAATGTGTGCACTCAACTTCCAGAGTTAAACCCGTGTGTGGATTCAGCAATCTGCAAACACTTTCTCTGCAGAGTCCCAAAACAGGCGTTTTCAGCCCATTATCGGCATATGGAAGAAACAGCAGTAAGCCCAGGGAAATATCTGCTTCTAAATCCAAAACGCAGCTATCTAGCAGAATGGTTGTCAATGTGTGCCCTCAACTTCCAGAGTTAAACCCGTGTGTGGATTCAGCAGTCTGCAAACACTTTCTCTGCAGAGTGCCAAAACAGGCGTTTTCAGCCCATTACCGGCATATGGAAGCAACAGCAGTAAGCACAGGGAAATATCTGCTTCTAAATCCAAAACGCAGCTATCTAACAGAACGGTTGTCAATGTGTGCACTCAACTTCCAGAGTTAAACCCGTGTGTGGATTCAGCAGTCTGCAAACACTTTCTCTGCAGAGTCCCAAAACAGGTGTTTTCAGCCCATTACCGGCATATGGAAGAAACAGCAGTAAGCACAGGGAAATATCTGCTTCTAAATCCAAAACGCAGCTATCTAACAGAACGGTTGTCAATGTGTGCACTCAACTTCCAGAGTTAAACCCGTTTGTGGATTCAGCAGTCTGCAAACACTTTCTCTGCAGAGTCCCCAAACAGGCGTTTTCAGCCCATTACCGGCATATGGAAGAAACAGCAGTAAGCACAGGGAAATATCTGCTTCTAAATCCAAAACGCAGCTATCTAACAGAACGGTTGTCAATGTGTGCACTCAACTTCCAGAGTTAAACCCGTGTCTGGATTCAGCAGTCTGCAAACACTTTCTCTGCAGAGTCCCCAAACAGGCGTTTTCAGCCCATTACCGGCATATGGAAGAAACAGCAGTAAGCACAGGGAAATATCTGCTTCTAAATCCAAAACGCAGCTATCTAACAGAACGGTTGTCAATGTGTGCACTCAACTTCCAGAGTTAAACCCGTGTGTGGATTCAACAGTCTGCAAACACTTTCTCTGCAGAGTCCCCAAACAGGCGTTTTCAGCCCATTACCGGCATATGGAAGAAACAGCAGTAAGCACAGGGAAATATCTGCTTCTAAATCCGAAACGCAGCTATCTAACAGAACGGTTGTCAAGGTGTGCACTCAACTTCCAGAGTTAAACCCGGGTGTGGATTCAGCAGTCTGCAAACACTTTCTCTGCAGAGTCCCCAAACAGGCGTTTTCAGCCCATTACCGGCATATGGAAGAAACAGCAGTAAGCACAGGGAAATATCTGCTTCTAAATCCAAAACGCAGCTATCTAACAGAACGGTTGTCAATGTGTGCACTCAACTTCCAGAGTTAAACCCGTGTGTGAATTCAGCAGTCTGCAAACACTTTCTCTGCAGAGTCCCAAAACAGGCGTTTTCAGCCCATTACCGGCATATGGAAGAAACAGCAGTAAGCACAGGGAAATATCTGCTTCTAAATCCAAAATGCAGCTATCTAACAGAACGGTTGTCAATGTGTGCACTCAACTTCCAGAGTTAAACCCGTGTGTGGATTCAGCAGTCTGCAAACACTTTCTCTGCAGAGTCCCAAAACAGGCGTTTTCAGCCCATTACCGGCATATGGAAGAAACAGCAGTAAGCACAGGGAAATATCTGCTTCTAAATCCAAAATGCAGCTATCTAACAGAATGGTTGTCAATGTGTGCACTCAACTTCCAGAGTTAAACCCGTGTGTGGATTCAACAGTCTGCAAACACTTTCTCTGCAGAGTCCCCAAACAGGCGTTTTCAGCCCATTACCGGCATATGGAAGAAACAGCAGTAAGCACAGGGAAATATCTGCTTCTAAATCCAAAACGCAGCTATCTAACAGAACGGTTGTCAATGTGTGCACTCAAATTCCAGAGTTAAACCCGTGTGTGGATTCAGCAGTCTGCAAACACTTTCTCTGCAGAGTCCCAAAACAGGCGTTTTCAGCCCATTACCGGCATATGGAGGAAACAGCAGTAAGCACAGGGAAATATCTGCTTCTAAATCCAAAACGCAGCTATCTAACAGAACGGTTGTCAATGTGTGCACTCAACTTCCAGAGTTAAACCCGTGTGTGGATTGAGCAGTCTGCAAACACTTTCTCTGCAGAGTCCCCAAACAGGCGTTTTCAGCCCATTACCGGCATATGGAAGAAACAGCAGTAAGCACAGGGAAATATCTGCTTCTAAATCCAAAACGCAGCTATCTAACAGAACGGTTGTCAATGTGTGCACTCAACTTCCAGAGTTAAACCCGTGTGTGGATTCAGCAGTCTGCAAACACTTTCTCTGCAGAGTCCCCAAACAGGCGTTTTCAGCCCATTACCGGCATATGGAAGAAACAGCAGTAAGCACAGGGAAATATCTGCTTCTAAATCCAAAACGCAGCTATCTAACAGAACGGTTGTCAATGTGTGCACTCAACTTCCAGAGTTAAACCCGTGTGTGGATTCAGCAGTCTGCAAACACTTTCTCTGCAGAGTCCCCAAACAGGCGTTTTTCAGCCCATTACCGGCATATGGAAGAAACAGCAGTAAGCACAGGGAAATATCTGCTTCTAAATCCAAAACGCAGCTATCTAACAGAACGGTTGTCAATGTGTGCACTCAACTTCCAGAGTTAAACCCGTGTGTGGATTCAGCAGTCTGCAAAC
The DNA here is from genome assembly GCF_030222135.1 of Aotus nancymaae. Taxonomy (NCBI): domain Eukaryota; kingdom Metazoa; phylum Chordata; class Mammalia; order Primates; family Aotidae; genus Aotus; species Aotus nancymaae. The sequence goes on from NW_026988726.1 coordinate 57,162, forward strand.
ACTTTCTCTGCAGAGTCCCAAAACAGGCGTTTTCAGCCCATTACCGGCATATGGAAGAAACAGCAGTAAGCACAGGGAAATATCTGCTTGTAAATCCAAAACGCAGCTATCTAACAGAACGGTTGTCAATGTGTGCACTCAACTTCCAGAGTTAAACCCGTGTGTGGATTCAGCAGTCTGCAAACACTTTCTCTGCAGAGTCCCCAAACAGGCGTTTTCATCCGTTACCGGCGTATGGAAGAAACAGCAGTAAGCACAGGGAAATATCTGCTTCTAAATCCAAAACGCAGCTATCTAACAGAACGGTTGTCAATGTGTGCACTCAACTTCCAGAGTTAAACCCGTGTGTGGATTCAGCAGTCTGCAAACACTTTCTCTGCAGAGTCCCAAAACAGGCGTTTTCAGCCCATTACCGGCATATGGAAGAAACAGCAGTAAGCACAGGGAAATACCTGCTTCTAAAGCCAAAACGCAGCTATCTAGCAGAACGGTTGTCAATGTGTGCACTCAATTTCCAGAGTTAAACCCGTGTGTGGTTTCAGCAGTCTGCAAACACTTTCTCTGCAGAGTCCCAAAACAGGCGTTTTCAGCCCATTACCGGCATATGGAAGAAACAGCAGTAAGCACAGGGAAATATCTGCTTCTAAATCCAAAACGCAGCTATCTAACAGAACGGTTGTCAATGTGTGCACTCAACTTCCAGAGTTAAACCCGTGTGTGGATTCAGCAGTCTGCAAACACTTTCTCTGCAGAGTCCCCAAACAGGCGTTTTCAGCCCATTACCGGCATATGGAAGAAACAGCAGTAAGCACAGTTAAATATCTGCTTCTAAATCCAAAACGCAGCTATCTAACAGAACTGTTGTCAATGTGTGCACTCAACTTCCAGAGTTAAACCCGTGTGTGGATTCAGCAGTCTGCAAACACTTTCTCTGCAGAGTCCCAAAACAGGCGTTTTCAGCCCATTACCGGCATATGGAAGCAACAGCAGTAAGCACAGGGAAATATCTGCTTCTAAATCCAAAACGCAGCTATCTAACAGAACGGTTGTCAATGTGTGCACTCAACTTCCAGAGTTAAACCCGTGTGTGGATTCAGCAGTCTGCAAACACTTTCTCTGCAGAGTCCCAAAACAGGCGTTTTCAGCCCATTACCGGCATATGGAAGAAACAGCAGTAAGCACAGGGAAATATCTGCTTCTAAATCCAAAACGCAGTTATCTAACAGAACGGTTGTCAATGTGTGCACTCAACTTCCAGAGTTAAACCCGTGTGTGGGTTCAGCAGTCTGCAAACACTTTCTCTGCAGAGTCCCCAAACAGGCGATTTCAGCCCATTACCGGCATATGGAAGAAACAGCAGTAAGCACAGGGAAATATCTGCTTCTAAATCCAAAACGCAGCTATCTAACAGAACGGTTGTCAATGTGTGCACTCAACTTCCAGAGTTAAACACGTGTGTGTATTCAGCAGTCTGCAAACACTTTCTCTGCAGAGTCCCAAAACAGGCGTTTTCAGCCCATTACCGGCATATGGAAGAAACAGCAGTAAGCACAGGGAAATATCTGCTTCTAAATCCAAAACGCAGCTATCTAACAGAACGGTTGTCAATGTGTGCACTCAACTTCCAGAGTTAAACCCGTGTGTGGATTCAGCAGTCTGCAAACACTTTCTCTGCAGAGTCCCAAAACAGGCGTTTTCACCCCATTACCGGCATATGGAAGAAACAGCAGGAAGCACAGGGAAATATCTGCTTCTAAATCCAAAACGCAGCTATCTAACGGAATGGTTGTCAATGTGTGCACTCAACTTCCAGAGTTAAACCCGTGTGTGGATTCAGCAGTCTGCAAACACTTTCTCTGCAGAGTCCCAAAACAGGCGTTTTCAGCCCATTACCGGCATATGGAAGCAACAGCAGTAAGCCCAGGGAAATATCTGCTTCTAAATCCAAAACGCAGCTATCTAACAGAACGGTTGTCAATGTGTGCACTCAACTTCCAGAGTTAAACCTGTGTGTGGATTCAGCAGTCTGCAAACACTTTCTCTGCAGAGTCCCCAAACAGGCGTTTTCAGCCCATTACCGGCATATGGAAGAAACAGCAGTAAGCACAGGGAAATATCTGCTTCTAAATCCAAAACGCAGCTATCTAACAGAACGGTTGTCAATGTGTGCACTCAACTTCCAGAGTTAAACCCGTGTGTGGATTCAGCAGTCTGCAAACACTTTCTCTGCAGAGTCCCCAAACAGGCGTTTTCAGCCCATTACCGGCATAAGGAAGAAACAGCAGTAAGCACAGGGAAATATCTGCTTCTAAATCCAAAACGCAGCTATCTAACAGAACGGTTGTCAATGTGTGCACTCAACTTCCAGAGTTAAACCCGTGTGTGGATTCAGCAGTCTGCAAACACTTTCTCTGCAGAGTCCCAAAACAGGCGTTTTCAGCCCATTACCGGCATATGGAAGAAACAGCAGTAAGGACAGGGAAATATCTGCTTCTAAATCCAAAACGCAGCTATCTAACAGAACGGTTGTCAATGTGTGCACTCAACTTCCAGAGTTAAACCCGTGTGTGGATTCAGCAGTCTGCAAACACTTTCTCTGCAGAGTCCCCAAACAGGCGTTTTCAGCCCATTACCGGCATAAGGAAGAAACAGCAGTAAGCACAGGGAAATATCTGCTTCTAAATCCAAAACGCAGCTATCTAACAGAACGGTTGTCAATGTGTGCACTCAACTTCCAGAGTTAAACCCGTGTGTGCATTCAGCAGTCTGCAAACACTTTCTCTGCAGAGTCCCAAAACAGGCGTTTTCAGCCCATTACCGGCATATGGAGGAAACAGCAGTAAGCACAGGGAAATATCTGCTTCTAAATCCAAAACGCAGCTATCTAACAGAACGGTTGTCAATGTGTGCACTCAACTTCCAGAGTTAAACCCGTGTGTGGATTCAGCAGTCTGCAAACACTTTCTCTGCAGAGTCCCAAAACAGGCGTTTTCAGTCCATTACCGGCATATGGAAGAAACAGCAGTAAGCACAGGGAAATATCTGCTTCTAAATCCAAAACGCAGCTATCTAACAGAACGGTTGTCAATGTGTGCACTCAACTTCCAGAGTTAAACCCGTGTGTGAATTCAGCAGTCTGCAAACACTTTCTCTGCAGAGTCCCCAAACAGGCGTTTTCAGCCCATTACCGGCATAAGGAAGAAACAGCAGTAAGCACAGGGAAATATCTGCTTCTAAATCCAAAACGCAGCTATCTAACAGAACGGTTGTCAATGTGTGCACTCAACTTCCAGAGTTAAACCCGTGTGTGTATTCAGCAGTCTGCAAACACTTTCTCTGCAGAGTCCCAAAACAGGCGTTTTCAGCCCATTACCGGCATATGGAGGAAACAGCAGTAAGCACAGGGAAATATCTGCTTCTAAATCCAAAACGCAGCTATCTATCAGAACGGTTGTCAATGTGTGCACTCAACTTCCAGAGTTAAACCCGTGTGTGGATTCAACAGTCTGCAAACACTTTCTCTGCAGAGTCCCCAAACAGGCGTTTTCAGCCCATTACCGGCATATGGAAGAAACAGCAGTAAGCACAGGGAAATATCTGCTTCTAAATCCAAAACGCAGCTATCTAACAGAACGGTTGTCAATGTGTGCACTCAACTTCCAGAGTTAAACCCGTGTGTGGATTCAGCAGTCTGCAAACACTTTCTCTGCAGAGTCCCCAAACAGGCGTTTTCAGCCCATTACCGGCATATGGAAGAAACAGCAGTAAGCACAGGGAAATATCTGCTTCTAAATCCAAAACGCAGCTATCTAACAGAACGGTTGTCAATGTGTGCACTCAACTTCCAGAGTTAAATCCGTGTGTGTATTCAGCAGTCTGCAAACACTTTCTCTGCAGAGTCCCAAAACAGGCGTTTTCAGCCCATTACCGGCATATGGAAGAAACAGCAGTAAGCACAAGGAAATATCTGCTTCTAAATCCAAAACGCAGCTATCTAACAGAACGGTTGTCAATGTGTGCACTCAGCTTCCAGAGTTAAACCCGTGTGTGGATTCAGCAGTCTGCAAACACTTTCTCTGCAGAGTCCCAAAACAGGCGTTTTCAGCCCATTACCGGCATATGGAAGAAACAGCAGTAAGCACAGGGAAATATCTGCTTCTAAATCCAAAACGCAGCTATCTAACAGAACGGTTGTCAATGTGTGCACTCAACTTCCAGAGTTAAACCCGTGTGTGGATTCAGCAGTCTGCAAACACTTTCTCTGCAGAGTCCCAAAAACAGGCGTTTTCAGCCCATTACCGGCATATGGAAGAAACAGCAGTAAGCACAGGGAAATATCTGCTTCTAAATCCAAAACGCAGCTTTCTAACAGAACGATTGTCAATGTGTGCACTCAACTTCCAGAGTTAAACCCGTGTGTGAATTCAGCAGTCTGCAAACACTTTCTCTGCAGAGTCCCAAAACAGGCGTTTTCAGCCCATTACCGGCATATGGAAGAAACAGCAGTAAGCACAGGGAAATATCTGCTTCTAAATCCAAAACGCAGCTATCTAACAGAACGGTTGTCAATGTGTGCACTCAACTTCCAGAGTTAAACCCGTGTGTGGATTCAGCAGTCTGCAAACACTTTCTCTGCAGAGTCCCCAAACAGGCGTTTTCAGCCCGTTACCGGCATATGGAAGAAACAGCAGTAAGCACAGGGAAATATCTGCTTCTAAATCCAAAACGCAGCTATCTAACAGAACGGTTGTCAATGTGTGCACTCAACTTCCAGAGTTAAACCCGTGTGTGGATTCAGCAGTCTGCAAACACTTTCTCTGCAGAGTCCCAAAACAGGCGTTTTCAGCCCATTACCGGCATATGGAAGAAACAGCAGTAAGCACAGGGAAATATCTGCTTCTAAATCCAAAACGCAGCTATCTAACAGAACGGTTGTCAATGTGTGCACTCAACTTCCAGAGTTAAACCCGTGTGTGGATTCAGCAGTCTGCAAACACTTTCTCTGCAGAGTCCCCAAACAGGCGTTTTCAGCCCATTACCGGCATATGGAAGAAACAGCAGTAAGCACAGGGAAATATCTGCTTCTAAATCCAAAACGCAGCTATCTAACAGAACGGTTGTCAATGTGTGCACTCACCTTCCAGAGTTAAACCCGTGTGTGGATTCAGCAGTCTGCAAACACTTTCTCTGCAGAGTCCCAAAAACAGGCGTTTTCAGCCCATTACCGGCATATGGAAGAAACAGCAGTAAGCACAGGGAAATATCTGCTTCTAAATCCAAAACGCAGCTTTCTAACAGAACGGTTGTCATTGTGTGCACTCAACTTCCAGAGTTAAACCCGTGTGTGAATTCAGCAGTCTGCAAACACTTTCTCTGCAGAGTCCCAAAACAGGCGTTTTCAGCCCATTACCGGCATATGGAAGAAACAGCAGTAAGCACAGGGAAATATCTGCTTCTAAATCCAAAACGCAGCTATCTAACAGAACGGTTGTCAATGTGTGCACTCAACTTCCAGAGTTAAACCCGTGTGTGGATTCAGCAGTCTGCAAACACTTTCTCTGCAGAGTCCCAAAACAGGCGTTTTCAGCCCGTTACCGGCATATGGAAGAAACAGCAGTAAGCACAGGGAAATATCTGCTTCTAAATCCAAAACGCAGCTATCTAACAGAACGGTTGTCAATGTGTGCACTCAACTTCCAGAGTTAAACCCGTGTGTGGATTCAGCAGTCTGCAAACACTTTCTCTGCAGAGTCCCAAAACAGGCGTTTTCAGCCCATTACCGGCATATGGAAGAAACAGCAGTAAGCACAGGGAAATACCTGCTTCTAAATCCAAAACGCAGCTATCTAGCAGAACGGTTGTCAATGTGTGCACTCAACTTCCAGAGTTAAACCCGTGTGTGGATTCAGCAGTCTGCAAACACTTTCTCTGCAGAGTCCCAAAACAGGCATTTTCAGCCCATTACCGGCATATGGAAGAAACAGCAGTAAGCACAGGGAAATATCTGCTTCTAAATCCAAAACGCAGCTATCTAACAGAACGGTTGTCAATGTGTGCACTCAACTTCCAGAGTTAAACCCGTGTGTGGATTCAGCAGTCTGCAAACACTTTCTCTGCAGAGTCCCCAAACAGGCGTTTTCAGCCCATTACCGGCATATGGAAGAAACAGCAGTAAGCACAGTTAAATATCTGCTTCTAAATCCAAAACGCAGCTATCTAACAGAACGGTTGTCAATGTGTGCACTCAACTTCCAGAGTTAAACCCGTGTGTGGATTCAGCAGTCTGCAAACACTTTCTCTGCAGAGTCCCAAAACAGGCGTTTTCAGCCCATTTTCGGCATATGGAAGAAACAGCAGTAAGCCCAGGCAAATATCTGCTTCTAAATCCAAAACGCAGCTATCTAGCAGAACGGTTGTCAATGTGTGCACTCAACTTCCAGAGTTAAACCCGTGTGTGGATTCAGCAGTCTGCAAACACTTTCTCTGCAGAGTCCCAAAACAGGCGTTTTCAGCCCATTACCGGCATATGGAAGAAACAGCAGTAAGCACAGGGAAATATCTGCTTCTAAATCCAAAACGCAGCTATCTAACAGAACGGTTGTCAATGTGTGCACTCAACTTCCAGAGTTAAACCCGTGTGTGGATTCAGCAGTCTGCAAACACTTTCTCTGCAGAGTCCCAAAACAGGCGTTTTCAGCCCATTACCGGCATATGGAAGAAACAGCAGTAAGCACAGGGAAATATCTGCTTCTAAATCCAAAACGCAGCTATCTAACAGAACGGTTGTCAATGTGTGCACTCAACTTCCAGAGTTAAACCCGTGTGTGGATTCAGCAGTCTGCAAACACTTTCTCTGCAGTGTCCCCAAACAGGCGTTTTCAGCCCATTACCGGCATATGGAAGAAACAGCAGTAAGCACAGGGAAATATCTGCTTCTAAATCCAAAACGCAGCTATCTAACAGAACGGTTGTCAATGTGTGCACTCAACTTCCAGAGTTAAACCCGTGTGTGGATTCAGCAGTCTGCAAACACTTTCTCTGCAGAGTCCCAAAACAGGCGTTTTCAGCCCATTACCGGCATATGGAAGCAACAGCAGTAAGCCCAGGGAAATATCTGCTTCTAAATCCAAAACGCAGCTATCTAACAGAACGGTTGTCAATGTGTGCACTCAACTTCCAGAGTTAAACCTGTGTGTGGATTCAGCAGTCTGCAAACACTTTCTCTGCAGAGTCCCCAAACAGGCGTTTTCAGCCCATTACCGGTATATGGAAGAAACAGCAGTAAGCACAGGGAAATATCTGCTTCTAAATCCAAAACGCACCTATCTAACAGAACGGTTGTCAATGTGTGCACTCAACTTCCAGAGTTAAACCCGTGTGTGGATTCAGCAGTCTGCAAACACTTTCTCTGCAGAGTCCCCAAACAGGCGTTTTCAGCCCATTACCGGCATAAGGAAGAAACAGCAGTAAGCCCAGGGAAATATCTGCTTCTAAATCCAAAACGCAGCTATCTAACAGAACGGTTGTCAATGTGTGCACTCAACTTCCAGAGTTAAACCCGTGTGTGGATTCAGCAGTCTGCAAACACTTTCTCTGCAGAGTCCCAAAACAGGCGTTTTCAGCCCATTACCGGCATATGGAAGAAACAGCAGTAAGCCCAGGGAAATATCTGCTTCTAAATCCAAAACGCAGCTATCTAGCAGAACTGTTGTCAATGTGTGCACTCAACTTCCAGAGTTAAACCCGTGTGTGGATTCAGCAGTCTGCAAACACTTTCTCTGCAGAGTCCCAAAACAGGCGTTTTCAGCCCATTACCGGCATATGGAAGCAACAGCAGTAAGCACAGGGAAATATCTGCTTCTAAATCCAAAACGCAGCTATCTAACAGAACGGTTGTCAATGTGTGCACTCAACTTCCAGAGTTAAACCCGTGTGTGGATTCAGCAGTCTGCAAACACTTTCTCTGCAGAGTCCCCAAACAGGCGTTTTCAGCCCATTACCGGCATATGGAAGAAACAGCAGTAAGCACAGGGAAATATCTGCTTCTAAATCCAAAACGCAGCTATCTAACAGAACGGTTGTCAATGTGTGCACTCAACTTCCAGAGTTAAACCCGTGTGTGGATTCAGCAGTCTGCAAACACTTTCTCTGCAGAGTCCCCAAACAGGCGTTTTCAGCCCATTACCGGCATATGGAAGAAACAGCAGTAAGCACAGGGAAATATCTGCTTCTAAATCCAAAACGCAGCTATCTAACAGAACGGTTGTCAATGTGTGCACTCAACTTCCAGAGTTAAACCCGTGTGTGGATTCAGCAGTCTGCAAACACTTTCTCTGCAGAGTCCCAAAACAGGCGTTTTCACCCCATTACCGGCATATGGAAGCAACAACAGTAAGCCCAGGGAAATATCTGCTTCTAAATCCAAAACGCAGCTATCTAACAGAACGGTTGTCAATGTGTGCACTCAACTTCCAGAGTTAAACCCGTGTGTGGATTCAGCAGTCTGCAAACACTTTCTCTGCAGAGTCCCCAAACAGGCGTTTTCAGCCCATTACCGGCATAAGGAAGAAACAGCAGTAAGCACAGGGAAATATCTGCTTCTAAATCCAAAACGCAGCTATCTAACAGAACGGTTGTCAATGTGTGCACTCAACTTCCAGAGTTAAACCCGTGTGTGGATTCAGCAGTCTGCAAACACTTTCTCTGCAGAGTCCCAAAACAGGCGTTTTCAGCCCATTACCGGCATATGGAAGAAACAGCAGTAACACAGGGAAATATCTGCTTCTAAATCCAAAACGCAGCTATCTAACAGAACGGTTGTCAATGTGTGCACTCAACTTCCAGAGTTAAACCTGTGTGTGGATTCAGCAGTCTGCAAACACTTTCTCTGCAGAGTCCCCAAACAGGCGTTTTCAGCCCATTACCGGCATAAGGAAGAAACAGCAGTAAGCACAGGGAAATATCTGCTTCTAAATCCAAAACGCAGCTATCTAACAGAACGGTTGTCAATGTGTGCACTCAACTTCCAGAGTTAAACCCGTGTGTGTATTCAGCAGTCTGCAAACACTTTCTCTGCAGAGTCCCAAAACAGGCGTTTTCAGCCCATTACCGGCATATGGAGGAAACAGCAGTAAGCACAGGGAAATATCTGCTTCTAAATCCAAAACGCAGCTATCTAACAGAACGGTTGTCAATGTGTGCACTCAACTTCCAGAGTTAAACCCGTGTGTGGATTCAGCAGTCTGCAAACACTTTCTCTGCAGAGTCCCCAAACAGGCGTTTTCAGCCCATTACCGGCATATGGAAGAAACAGCAGTAAGCACAGGGAAATATCTGCTTCTAAATCCAAAACGCAGCTATCTAACAGAACGGTTGTCAATGTGTGCACTCAACTTCCAGAGTTAAACCCGTGTGTGGATTCAGCAGTCTGCAAACACTTTCTCTGCAGAGTCCCCAAACAGGCGTTTTCAGCCCATTACCGGCATATGGAAGAAACAGCAGTAAGCACAGGGAAATATCTGCTTCTAAATCCAAAACGCAGCTATCTAACAGAACGGTTGTCAATGTGTGCACTCAACTTCCAGAGTTAAACCCGTGTGTGGATTCAGCAGTCTGCAAACACTTTCTCTGCAGAGTCCCAAAACAGGCGTTTTCAGCCCATTACCGGCATATGGAAGAAACAGCAGTAAGCACAGGGAAATATCTGCTTCTAAATCCAAAACGCAGCTATCTAATAGAACGGTTGTCAATGTGTGCACTCAACTTCCAGAGTTAAACCCGTGTGTGGATTCAGCAGTCTGCAAACACTTTCTCTGCAGAGTCCCCAAACAGGCGTTTTCAGCCCATTACCGGCATATGGAAGAAACAGCAGTAAGCACAGGGAAATATCTGCTTCTAAATCCAAAACGCAGCTATCTAACAGAACGGTTGTCAATGTGTGCACTCAACTTCCAGAGTTAAACCCGTGTGTGGATTCAGCAGTCTGCAAACACTTTCTCTGCAGAGTCCCAAAACAGGCGTTTTCAGCCCATTACCGGCATATGGAAGAAACAGCAGTAAGCACAGGGAAATATCTGCTTCTAAATCCAAAACGCAGCTATCTAACAGAACGGTTGTCAATGTGTGCACTCAGCTTCCAGAGTTAAACCCGTGTGTGGATTCAGCAGTCTGCAAACACTTTCTCTGCAGAGTCCCAAAACAGGCGTTTTCAGCCCATTACCGGCATATGGAAGAAACAGCAGTAAGCACAGGGAAATATCTGCTTCTAAATCCAAAACGCAGCTATCTAACAGAACGGTTGTCAATGTGTGCACTCAACTTCCAGAGTTAAACCCGTGTGTGGATTCAGCAGTCTGCACACACTTTCTCTGCAGAGTCCCAAAACAGGCGTTTTCAGCCCATTACCAGCATATGGAAGAAACAGCAGTAAGCACAGGGAAATATCTGCTTCTAAATCCAAAACGCAGCTATCTAACAGAACGGTTGTCAATGTGTGCACTCAACTTCCAGAGTTAAACCCGTGTGTGAATTCAGCAGTCTGCAAACACTTTCTCTGCAGAGTCCCAAAACAGGCGTTTTCAGCCCATTACCGGCATATGGAAGAAACAGCAGTAAGCACAGGGAAATATCTGCTTCTAAATCCAAAACGCAGCTATCTAACAGAACGGTTGTCAATGTGTGCACTCAACTTCCAGAGTTAAACCCGTGTGTGGATTCAGCAGTCTGCAAACACTTTCTCTGCAGAGTCCCCAAACAGGCGTTTTCAGCCCATTACCGGCATATGGAAGAAACAGCAGTAAGCACAGGGAAATATCTGCTTCTAAATCCAAAACGCAGCTATCTAACAGAACGGTTGTCAATGTGTGCACTCAACTTCCAGAGTTAAACCCGTGTGTGGATTCAGCAGTCTGCAAACACTTTCTCTGCAGAGTCCCAAAACAGGCGTTTTCAGCCCATTACCGGCATATGGAAGAAACAGCAGTAAGCACAGGGAAATATCTGCTTCTAAATCCAAAACGCAGCTATCTAACAGAACGGTTGTCAATGTGTGCACTCAACTTCCAGAGTTAAACCCGTGTGTGGATTCAGCAGTCTGCAAACACTTTCTCTGCAGAGTCCCCAAACAGGCGTTTTCAGCCCATTACCGGCATATGGAAGAAACAGCAGTAAGCACAGGGAAATATCTGCTTCTAAATCCAAAACGCAGCTATCTAACAGAACAGTTGTCAATGTGTGCACTCAACTTCCAGAGTTAAACCCGTGTGTGTATTCAGCAGTCTGCAAACACTTTCTCTGCAGAGTCCCAAAACAGGCGTTTTCAGCCCATTACCGGCATATGGAAGAAACAGCAGTAAGCACAGGGAAATATCTGCTTCTAAATCCAAAACGCAGCTATCTAACAGAACGGTTGTCAATATGTGCACTCAACTTCCAGAGTTAAACCCGTGTGTGGATTCAGCAGTCTGCAAACACTTTCTCTGCAGAGTCCCAAAACAGGCGTTTTCAGCCCATTACCGGCATATGGAAGAAACAGCAGTAAGCACAGGGAAATATCTGCTTCTAAATCCAAAACGCAGCTATCTAACAGAACGGTTGTCAATGTGTGCACTCAACTTCCAGAGTTAAACCCGTGTGTGGATTCAGCAGTCTGCAAACACTTTCTCTGCAGAGTCCCCAAACAGGCGTTTTCAGCCCATTACCGGCATATGGAAGAAACAGCAGTAAGCACAGGGAAATATCTGCTTCTAAATCCAAAACGCAGCTATCTAACAGAACGGTTGTCAATGTGTGCACTCAACTTCCAGAGTTAAACCCGTGTGTGTATTCAGCAGTCTGCAAACACTTTCTCTGCAGAGTCCCAAAACAGGCGTTTTCAGCCCATTACCGGCATATGGAAGAAACAGCAGTAAGCACAGGGAAATATCTGCTTCTAAATCCAAAACGCAGCTATCTAACAGAACGGTTGTCAATGTGTGCACTCAACTTCCAGAGTTAAACCCGTGTGTGGATTCAGCAGTCTGCAAACACTTTCTCTGCAGAGTCCCAAAACAGGCGTTTTCAGCCCATTACCGGCATATGGAAGAAACAGCAGTAAGCCCAGGGAAATATCTGCTTCTAAATCCAAAACGCAGCTATCTAACAGAACGGTTGTCAATGTGTGCACTCAACTTCCAGAGTTAAACCCGTGTGTGGATTCAGCAGTCTGCAAACACTTTCTCTGCAGAGTCCCAAAACAGGCGTTTTCAGCCCATTACCGGCATATGGAAGAAACAGCAGTAAGCACAGGGAAATATCTGCTTCTAAATCCAAAACGCAGCTATCTAACAGAACGGTTGTCAATGTGTGCACTCAACTTCCAGAGTTAAACCCGTGTGTGGATTCAGCAGTCTGCAAACACTTTCTCTGCAGAGTCCCAAAACAGGCGTTTTCAGCCCATTACCGGCATATGGAAGCAACAGCAGTAAGCACAGGGAAATATCTGCTTCTAAATCCAAAACGCAGCTATCTAACAGAACGGTTGTCAATGTGTGCACTCAACTTCCAGAGTTAAACCCGTGTGTGGATTCAGCAGTCTGCAAACACTTTCTCTGCAGAGTCCCAAAACAGGCGTTTTCAGCCCATTACCGGCATATGGAAGAAACAGCAGTAAGCACAGGGAAATATCTGCTTCTAAATCCAAAACGCAGCTATCTAACAGAACGGTTGTCAATGTGTGCACTCAACTTCCAGAGTTAAACCCGTGTGTGGATTCAGCAGTCTGCAAACACTTTCTCTGCAGAGTCCCCAAACAGGCGTTTTCAGCCCATTACCGGCATATGGAAGAAACAGCAGTAAGCCCAGGGAAATATCTGCTTCTAAATCCAAAACGCAGCTATCTAACAGAACGGTTGTCAATGTGTGCACTCAACTTCCAGAGTTAAACCCGTGTGTGGATTCAGCAGTCTGCAAACACTTTCTCTGCAGAGTCCCAAAACAGGCGTTTTCAGCCCATTACCGGCATATGGAAGAAACAGCAGTAAGCCCAGGGAAATATCTGCTTCTAAATCCAAAACGCAGCTATCTAGCAGAACTGTTGTCAATGTGTGCACTCAACTTCCAGAGTTAAACCCGTGTGTGGATTCAGCAGTCTGCAAACACTTTCTCTGCAGAGTCCCAAAACAGGCGTTTTCAGCCCATTACCGGCATATGGAAGCAACAGCAGGAAGCACAGGGAAATATCTGCTTCTAAATCCAAAACGCAGCTATCTAACAGAACGGTTGTCAATGTGTGCACTCAACTTCCAGAGTTAAACACGTGTGTGTATTCAGCAGTCTGCAAACACTTTCTCTGCAGAGTCCCAAAACAGGCGTTTTCAGCCCTTTACCGGCATATGGAAGAAACAGCAGTAAGCACAGGGAAATATCTGCTTCTAAATCCAAAACGCAGCTATCTAACAGAACGGTTGTCAATGTGTGCACTCAACTTCCAGAGTTAAACCCGTGTGTGGATTCAGCAGTCTGCAAACACTTTCTCTGCAGAGTCCCAAAACAGGCGTTTTCAGCCCATTACCGGCATATGGAAGAAACAGCAGTAAGCACAGGGAAATATCTGCTTCTAAATCCAAAACGCAGCTATCTAACAGAACGGTTGTCAATGTGTGCACTCAACTTCCAGAGTTAAACCCATGTGTGGATTCAGCAGTCTGCAAACACTTTCTCTGCAGAGTCCCAAAACAGGCGTTTTCAGCCCATTACCGGCATAAGGAAGAAACAGCAGTAAGCCCAGGGAAATATCTGCTTCTAAATCCAAAACGCAGCTATCTAACAGAACGGTTGTCAATGTGTGCACTCAACTTCCAGAGTTAAACCCGTGTGTGGATTCAGCAGTCTGCAAACACTTTCTCTGCAGAGTCCCAAAACAGGCGTTTTCAGCCCATTACCGGCATATGGAAGAAACAGCAGTAAGCCCAGGGAAATATCTGCTTCTAAATCCAAAACGCAGCTATCTAGCAGAACTGTTGTCAATGTGTGCACTCAACTTCCAGAGTTAAACCCGTGTGTGGATTCAGCAGTCTGCAAACACTTTCTCTGCAGAGTCCCAAAACAGGCGTTTTCAGCCCATTACCGGCATATGGAAGCAACAGCAGGAAGCACAGGGAAATATCTGCTTCTAAATCCAAAACGCAGCTATCTAACAGAACGGTTGTCAATGTGTGCACTCAACTTCCAGAGTTAAACACGTGTGTGTATTCAGCAGTCTGCAAACACTTTCTCTGCAGAGTCCCAAAACAGGCGTTTTCAGCCCATTACCGGCATATGGAAGAAACAGCAGTAAGCACAGGGAAATATCTGCTTCTAAATCCAAAACGCAGCTATCTAACAGAACGGTTGTCAATGTGTGCACTCAACTTTCAGAGTTAAACCCGTGTGTGGATTCAGCAGTCTGCAAACACTTTCTCTGCAGAGTCCCAAAACAGGCGTTTTCAGCCCATTACCGGCATATGGAAGAAACAGCAGTAAGCACAGGGAAATATCTGCTTCTAAATCCAAAACGCAGCTATCTAACAGAACGGTTGTCAATGTGTGCACTCAACTTCCAGAGTTAAACCCGTGTGTGGATTCAGCAGTCTGCAAACACTTTCTCTGCAGAGTCCCAAAACAGGCGTTTTCAGCCCATTACCGGCATATGGAAGCAACAGCAGTAAGCCCAGGGAAATATCTGCTTCTAAATCCAAAACGCAGCTATCTAACAGAACGGTTGTCAATGTGTGCACTCAACTTCCAGAGTTAAACCTGTGTGTGTATTCAGCAGTCTGCAAACACTTTCTCTGCAGAGTCCCAAAACAGGCGTTTTCAGCCCATTACCGGCATATGGAGGAAACAGCAGTAAGCCCAGGGAAATATCTGCTTCTAAATCCAAAACGCAGCTATCTAACAGAACGGTTGTCAATGTGTGCACTCAACTTCCAGAGTTAAACCCGTGTGTGGATTCAGCAGTCTGCAAACACTTTCTCTGCAGAGTCCCAAAACAGGCGTTTTCAGCCCATTACCGGCATATGGAAGAAACAGCAGTAAGCACAGGGAAATATCTGCTTCTAAATCCAAAACGCAGCTATCTAACAGAACGGTTGTCAATGTGTGCACTCAACTTCCAGAGTTAAACCCGTGTGTGGATTCAGCAGTCTGCAAACACTTTCTCTGCAGAGTCCCCAAACAGGCGTTTTCAGCCCATTACCGGCATATGGAAGAAACAGCAGTAAGCACAGGGAAATATCTGCTTCTAAATCCAAAACGCAGCTATCTAACAGAACGGTTGTCAATGTGTGCACTCAACTTCCAGAGTTAAACCCGTGTGTGGATTCAGCAGTCTGCAAACACTTTCTCTGCAGAGTCCCAAAACAGGCGTTTTCAGCCCATTACCGGCATATGGAAGAAACAGCAGTAAGCACAGGGAAATATCTGCTTCTAAATCCAAAACGCAGCTATCTAACAGAACGGTTGTCAATGTGTGCACTCAACTTCCAGAGTTAAACCCGTGTGTGGATTCAGCAGTCTGCAAACACTTTCACTGCAGAGTCCCCAAACAGGCGTTTTCAGCCCATTACCGGCATATGGAAGAAACAGCAGTAAGCACAGGGAAATATCTGCTTCTAAATCCAAAACGCAGCTATCTAACAGAACGGTTGTCAATGTGTGCACTCAACTTCCAGAGTTAAACCCGTGTGTGGATTCAGCAGTCTGCAAACACTTTCTCTGCAGAGTCCCAAAACAGGCGTTTTCAGCCCATTTTCGGCATATGGAAGAAACAGCAGTAAGCCCAGGGAAATATCTGCTCCTAAATCCAAAACGCAGCTATCTAGCAGAACGGTTGTCAATGTGTGCACTCAACTTCCAGAGTTAAACCCGTGTGTGGATTCAGCAGTCTGCAAACACTTTCTCTGCAGAGTCCCAAAACAGGCGTTTTCAGCCCATTACCGGCATATGGAAGAAACAGCAGTAAGCACAGGGAAATATCTGCTTCTAAATCCAAAACGCAGCTATCTAACAGAACGGTTGTCAATGTGTGCACTCAACTTCCAGAGTTAAACCCGTGTGTGGATTCAGCAGTCTGCAAACACTTTCTCTGCAGAGTCCCCAAACAGGCGTTTTCAGCCCATTACCGGCATATGGAAGAAACAGCAGTAAGCACAGGGAAATATCTGCTTCTAAATCCAAAACGCAGCTATCTAACAGAACGGTTGTCAATGTGTGCACTCAACTTCCAGAGTTAAACCCGTGTGTGGATTCAGCAGTCTGCAAACACTTTCTCTGCAGAGTCCCCAAACAGGCGTTTTCAGCCCATTACCGGCATATGGAAGAAACAGCAGTAAGCACAGGGAAATATCTGCTTCTAAATCCAAAACGCAGCTATCTAACAGAACGGTTGTCAATGTGTGCACTCAACTTCCAGAGTTAAACCTGTGTGTGGATTCAGCAGTCTGCAAACACTTTCTCTGCAGAGTCCCCAAACAGGCGTTTTCAGCCCATTACCGGCATATGGAAGAAACAGCAGTAAGCACAGGGAAATATCTGCTTCTAAATCCAAAACGCAGCTATCTAACAGAACGGTTGTCAATGTGTGCACTCAACTTCCAGAGTTAAACCCGTGTGTGGATTCAGCAGTCTGCAAACACTTTCTCTGCAGAGTCCCAAAACAGGCGTTTTCAGCCCATTACCGGCATAAGGAAGAAACAGCAGTAAGCACAGGGAAATATCTGCTTCTAAATCCAAAACGCAGCTATCTAACAGAACGGTTGTCAATGTGTGCACTCAACTTCCAGAGTTAAACCCGTGTGTGGATTCAGCAGTCTGCAAACACTTTCTCTGCAGAGTCCCAAAACAGGCGTTTTCAGCCCATTACCGGCATATGGAAGAAACAGCAGTAAGCACAGGGAAATATCTGCTTCTAAATCCAAAACGCAGCTATCTAACAGAACGGTTGTCAATGTGTGCACTCAACTTCCAGAGTTAAACCCGTGTGTGGATTCAGCAGTCTGCAAACACTTTCTCTGCAGAGTCCCCAAACAGGCGTTTTCAGCCCATTACCGGCATATGGAAGCAACAGCAGTAAGCACAGGGAAATATCTGCTTCTAAATCCAAAACGCAGCTATCTAACAGAACGGTTGTCAATGTGTGCACTCAACTTCCAGAGTTAAACCCGTGTGTGGATTCAGCAGTCTGCAAACACTTTCTCTGCAGAGTCCCCAAACAGGCGTTTTCAGCCCATTACCGGCATATGGAAGAAACAGCAGTAAGCACAGGGAAATATCTGCTTCTAAATCCAAAACGCAGCTATCTAACAGAACGGTTGTCAATGTGTGCACTCAACTTCCAGAGTTAAACCCGTGTGTGGATTCAGCAGTCTGCAAACACTTTCTCTGCAGAGTCCCCAAACAGGCGTTTTCAGCCCATTACCGGCATATGGAAGAAACAGCAGTAAGCACAGGGAAATATCTGCTTCTAAATCCAAAACGCAGCTATCTAACAGAACGGTTGTCAATGTGTGCACTCAACTTCCAGAGTTAAACCCGTGTGTGGATTCAGCAGTCTGCAAACACTTTCTCTGCAGAGTCCCAAAACAGGCGTTTTCAGCCCATTACCGGCATAAGGAAGAAACAGCAGTAAGCACAGGGAAATATCTGCTTCTAAATCCAAAACGCAGCTATCTAACAGAACGGTTGTCAATGTGTGCACTCAACTTCCAGAGTTAAACCCGTGTGTGGATTCAGCAGTCTGCAAACACTTTCTCTGCAGAGTCCCAAAACAGGCGTTTCCAGCCCATTACCGGCATATGGAAGAAACAGCAGTAAGCACAGGGAAATATCTGCTTCTAAATCCAAAACGCAGCTATCTAACAGAACGGTTGTCAATGTGTGCACTCAACTTCCAGAGTTAAACCCGTGTGTGGATTCAGCAGTCTGCAAACACTTTCTCTGCAGAGTCCCAAAACAGGCGTTTTCAGCCCATTTTCGGCATATGGAAGAAACAGCAGTAAGCCCAGGGAAATATCTGCTTCTAAATCCAAAACGCAGCTATCTAGCAGAACGGTTGTCAATGTGTGCACTCAACTTCCAGAGTTAAACCCGTGTGTGGATTCAGCAGTCTGCAAACACTTTCTCTGCAGAGTCCCAAAACAGGCGTTTTCAGCCCATTACCGGCATATGGAAGAAACAGCAGTAAGCACAGGGAAATATCTGCTTCTAAATCCAAAACGCAGCTATCTAACAGAACGGTTGTCAATGTGTGCACTCAACTTCCAGAGTTAAACCCGTGTGTGGATTCAGCAGTCTGCAAACACTTTCTCTGCAGAGTCCCCAAACAGGCGTTTTCAGCCCATTACCGGCATATGGAAGAAACAGCAGTAAGCACAGGGAAATATCTGCTTCTAAATCCAAAACGCAGCTATCTAACAGAACGGTTGTCAATGTGTGCACTCAACTTCCAGAGTTAAACCCGTGTGTGGATTCAGCAGTCTGCAAACACTTTCTCTGCAGAGTCCCAAAACAGGCGTTTTCAGCCCATTACCGGCATATGGAAGAAACAGCAGTAAGCACAGGGAAATATCTGCTTCTAAATCCAAAACGCAGCTATCTAACAGAACGGTTGTCAATGTGTGCACTCAACTTCCAAAGTTAAACCCGTGTGTGGATTCAGCAGTCTGCAAACACTTTCTCTGCAGAGTCCCAAAACAGGCGTTTTCAGCCCATTACCGGCATATGGAAGCAACAGCAGTAAGCCCAGGGAAATATCTGCTTCTAAATCCAAAACGCAGCTATCTAACAGAACGGTTGTCAATGTGTGCACTCAACTTCCAGAGTTAAACCCGTGTGTGTATTCAGCAGTCTGCAAACACTTTCTCTGCAGAGTCCCAAAACAGGCGTTTTCAGCCCATTACCGGCATATGGAAGAAACAGCAGTAAGCACAGGGAAATATCTGCTTCTAAATCCAAAACGCAGCTATCTAACAGAACGGTTGTCAATGTGTGCACTCAACTTCCAGAGTTAAACCCGTGTGTGGATTCAGCAGTCTGCAAACACTTTCTCTGCAGAGTCCCAAAACAGGCGTTTTCAGCCCATTACCGGCATATGGAAGAAACAGCAGTAAGCACAGGGAAATATCTGCTTCTAAATCCAAAACGCAGCTATCTAACAGAACGGTTGTCAATGTGTGCACTCAACTTCCAGAGTTAAACCCGTGTGTGGATTCAGCAGTCTGCAAACACTTTCTCTGCAGAGTCCCAAAACAGGCGTTTTCAGCCCATTTTCGGCATATTGAAGAAACAGCAGTAAGCCCAGGGAAATATCTGCTTCTAAATCCAAAACGCAGCTATCTAGCAGAACGGTTGTCAATGTGTGCACTCAACTTCCAGAGTTAAACCCGTGTGTGGATTCAGCAGTCTGCAAACACTTTCTCTGCAGAGTCCCAAAACAGGCGTTTTCAGCCCATTACCGGCATATGGAAGAAACAGCAGTAAGCACAGGGAAATATCTGCTTCTAAATCCAAAACGCAGCTATCTAACAGAACGGTTGTCAATGTGTGCACTCAACTTCCAGAGTTAAACCCGTGTGTGGATTCAGCAGTCTGCAAACACTTTCTCTGCAGAGTCCCCAAACAGGCGTTTTCAGCCCATTACCGGCATATGGAAGAAACAGCAGTAAGCACAGGGAAATATCTGCTTCTAAATCCAAAACGCAGCTATCTAACAGAACGGTTGTCAATGTGTCACTCAACTTCCAGAGTTAAACCCGTGTGTGGATTCAGCAGTCTGCAAACACTTTCTCTGCAGAGTCCCAAAGCAGGCGTTTTCAGCCCATTACCGGCATATGGAAACAACAGCAGTAAGCCCAGGGAAATATCTGCTTCTAAATCCAAAACGCAGCTATCTAACAGAACGGTTGTCAATGTGTGCACTCAACTTCCAGAGTTAAACCTGTGTGTGGATTCAGCAGTCTGCAAACACTTTCTCTGCAGAGTCCCCAAACAGGCGTTTTCAGCCCATTACCGGCATATGGAAGAAACAGCAGTAAGCACAGGGAAATATCTGCTTCTAAATCCAAAACGCAGCTATCTAACAGAACGGTTGTCAATGTGTGCACTCAACTTCCAGAGTTAAACCCGTGTGTGGATTCAGCAGTCTGCAAACACTTTCTCTGCAGAGTCCCAAAACAGGCGTTTTCAGCCCATTACCGGCATAAGGAAGAAACAGCAGTAAGCACAGGGAAATATCTGCTTCTAAATCCAAAACGCAGCTATCTAACAGAACGGTTGTCAATGTGTGCACTCAACTTCCAGAGTTAAACCCGTGTGTGGATTCAGCAGTCTGCAAACACTTTCTCTGCAGAGTCCCAAAACAGGCGTTTTCAGCCCATTACCGGCATATGGAAGAAACAGCAGTAAGCACAGGGAAATATCTGCTTCTAAATCCAAAACGCAGCTATCTAACAGAACGGTTGTCAATGTGTGCACTCAACTTCCAGAGTTAAACCCGTGTGTGGATTCAGCAGTCTGCAAACACTTTCTCTGCAGAGTCCCCAAACAGGCGTTTTCAGCCCATTACCGGCATATGGAAGCAACAGCAGTAAGCACAGGGAAATATCTGCTTCTAAATCCAAAGCGCAGCTATCTAACAGAACGGTTGTCAATGTGTGCACTCAACTTCCAGAGTTAAACCCGTGTGTGGATTCAGCAGTCTGCAAACACTTTCTCTGCAGAGTCCCCAAACAGGCGTTTTCAGCCCATTACCGGCATATGGAAGAAACAGCAGTAAGCACAGGGAAATATCTGCTTCTAAATCCAAAACGCAGCTATCTAACAGAACGGTTGTCAATGTGTGCACTCAACTTCCAGAGTTAAACCCGTGTGTGGATTCAGCAGTGTGCAAACACTTTCTCTGCAGAGTCCCCAAACAGGCGTTTTCAGCCCATTACCGGCATATGGAAGAAACAGCAGTAAGCACAGGGAAATATCTGCTTCTAAATCCAAAACGCAGCTATCTAACAGAACGGTTGTCAATGTGTGCACTCAACTTCCAGAGTTAAACCCGTGTGTGGATTCAGCAGTCTGCAAACACTTTCTCTGCAGAGTCCCAAAACAGGCGTTTTCAGCCCATTACCGGCATATGGAAGAAACAGCAGTAAGCACAGGGAAATATCTGCTTCTAAATCCAAAACGCAGCTATCTAACAGAACGGTTGTCAATGTGTGCACTCAACTTCCAGTGTTAAACCCGTGTGTGGATTCAGCAGTCTGCAAACACTTTCTCTGCAGAGTCCCCAAACAGGCGTTTTCAGCCCATTACCGGCATATGGAAGAAACAGCAGTAAGCACAGGGAAATATCTGCTTCTAAATCCAAAACGCAGCTATCTAACAGAACGGTTGTCAATGTGTGCACTCAACTTCCAGAGTTAAACCCGTGTGTGGATTCAGCAGTCTGCAAACACTTTCTCTGCAGAGTCCCAAAACAGGCGTTTTCAGCCCATTTTCGGCATATGGAAGAAACAGCAGTAAGCCCAGGGAAATATCTGCTTCTAAATCCAAAACGCAGCTATCTAGCAGAACGGTTGTCAATGTGTGCACTCAACTTCCAGAGTTAAACCCGTGTGTGGATTCAGCAGTCTGCAAACACTTTCTCTGCAGAGTCCCAAAACAGGCGTTTTCAGCCCATTACCGGCATATGGAAGAAACAGCAGTAAGCACAGGGAAATATCTGCTTCTAAATCCAAAACGCAGCTATCTAACAGAACGGTTGTCAATGTGTGCACTCAACTTCCAGAGTTAAACCCGTGTGTGGATTCAGCAGTCTGCAAACACTTTCTCTGCAGAGTCCCCAAACAGGCGTTTTCAGCCCATTACCGGCATATGGAAGAAACAGCAGTAAGCACAGGGAAATATCTGCTTCTAAATCCAAAACGCAGCTATCTAACAGAACGGTTGTCAATGTGTGCACTCAACTTCCAGAGTTAAACCCGTGTGTGGATTCAGCAGTCTGCAAACACTTTCTCTGCAGAGTCCCAAAACAGGCGTTTTCAGCCCATTACCGGCATATGGAAGAAACAGCAGTAAGCACAGGGAAATATCTGCTTCTAAATCCAAAACGCAGCTATCTAACAGAACGGTTGTCAATGTGTGCACTCAACTTCCAGAGTTAAACCCGTGTGTGGATTCAGCAGTCTGCAAACACTTTCTCTGCAGAGTCCCAAAACAGGCGTTTTCAGCCCATTACCGGCATATGGAAGCAACAGCAGTAAGCCCAGGGAAATATCTGCTTCTAAATCCAAAACGCAGCTATCTAACAGAACGGTTGTCAATGTGTGCACTCAACTTCCAGAGTTAAACCCGTGTGTGGATTCAGCAGTCTGCAAACACTTTCTCTGCAGAGTCCCAAAATAGGCGTTTTCAGCCCATTACCGGCATAAGGAAGAAACAGCAGTAAGCACAGGGAAATATCTGCTTCTAAATCCAAAACGCAGCTATCTAACAGAACGGTTGTCAATGTGTGCACTCAACTTCCAGAGTTAAACCCGTGTGTGGATTCAGCAGTCTGCAAACACTTTCTCTGCAGAGTCCCAAAACAGGCGTTTTCAGCCCATTACCGGCATATGGAAGAAACAGCAGTAAGCACAGGGAAATATCTGCTTCTAAATCCAAAACGCAGCTATCTAACAGAACGGTTGTCAATGTGTGCACTCAACTTCCAGAGTTAAACCCGTGTGTGGATTCAGCAGTCTGCAAACACTTTCTCTGCAGAGTCCCCAAACAGGCGTTTTCAGCCCATTACCGGCATATGGAAGCAACAGCAGTAAGCACAGGGAAATATCTGCTTCTAAATCCAAAACGCAGCTATCTAACAGAACGGTTGTCAATGTGTGCACTCAACTTCCAGAGTTAAACCCGTGTGTGGATTCAGCAGTCTGCAAACACTTTCTCTGCAGAGTCCCCAAACAGGCGTTTTCAGCCCATTACCGGCATATGGAAGAAACAGCAGTAAGCACAGGGAAATATCTGCTTCTAAATCCAAAACGCAGCTATCTAACAGAACGGTTGTCAATGTGTGCACTCAACTTCCAGAATTAAACCCGTGTGTGGATTCAGCAGTGTGCAAACACTTTCTCTGCAGAGTCCCCAAACAGGCGTTTTCAGCCCATTACCGGCATATGGAAGCAACAGCAGTAAGCACAGGGAAATATCTGCTTCTAAATCCAAAACGCAGCTATCTAACAGAACGGTTGTCAATGTGTGCACTCAACTTCCAGAGTTAAACCCGTGTGTGGATTCAGCAGTCTGCAAACACTTTCTCTGCAGAGTCCCAAAACAGGCGTTTTCAGCCCATTACCGGCATATGGAAGAAACAGCAGTAAGCACAGGGAAATATCTGCTTCTAAATCCAAAACGCAGCTATCTAACAGAACGGTTGTCAATGTGTGCACTCAACTTCCAGTGTTAAACCCGTGTGTGGATTCAGCAGTCTGCAAACACTTTCTCTGCAGAGTCCCCAAACAGGCGTTTTCAGCCCATTACCGGCATATGGAAGAAACAGCAGTAAGCACAGGGAAATATCTGCTTCTAAATCCAAAACGCAGCTATCTAACAGAACGGTTGTCAATGTGTGCACTCAACTTCCAGAGTTAAACCCGTGTGTGGATTCAGCAGTCTGCAAACACTTTCTCTGCAGAGTCCCAAAACAGGCGTTTTCAGCCCATTTTCGGCATATGGAAGAAACAGCAGTAAGCCCAGGGAAATATCTGCTTCTAAATCCAAAACGCAGCTATCTAGCAGAACGGTTGTCAATGTGTGCACTCAACTTCCAGAGTTAAACCCGTGTGTGGATTCAGCAGTCTGCAAACACTTTCTCTGCAGAGTCCCAAAACAGGCGTTTTCAGCCCATTACCGGCATATGGAAGAAACAGCAGTAAGCACAGGGAAATATCTGCTTCTAAATCCAAAACGCAGCTATCTAACAGAACGGTTGTCAATGTGTGCACTCAACTTCCAGAGTTAAACCCGTGTGTGGATTCAGCAGTCTGCAAACACTTTCTCTGCAGAGTCCCCAAACAGGCGTTTTCAGCCCATTACCGGCATATGGAAGAAACAGCAGTAAGCACAGGGAAATATCTGCTTCTAAATCCAAAACGCAGCTATCTAACAGAACGGTTGTCAATGTGTGCACTCAACTTCCAGAGTTAAACCCGTGTGTGGATTCAGCAGTCTGCAAACACTTTCTCTGCAGAGTCCCAAAACAGGCGTTTTCAGCCCATTACCGGCATATGGAAGAAACAGCAGTAAGCACAGGGAAATATCTGCTTCTAAATCCAAAACGCAGCTATCTAACAGAACGGTTGTCAATGTGTGCACTCAACTTCCAAAGTTAAACCCGTGTGTGGATTCAGCAGTCTGCAAACACTTTCTCTGCAGAGTCCCAAAACAGGCGTTTTCAGCCCTTTACCGGCATATGGAAGCAACAGCAGTAAGCCCAGGGAAATATCTGCTTCTAAATCCAAAACGCAGCTATCTAACAGAACGGTTGTCAATGTGTGCACTCAACTTCCAGAGTTAAACCTGTGTGTGGATTCAGCAGTCTGCAAACACTTTCTCTGCAGAGTCCCCAAACAGGCGTTTTCAGCCCATTACCGGCATATGGAAGAAACAGCAGTAAGCACAGGGAAATATCTGCTTCTAAATCCAAAACGCAGCTATCTAACAGAACGGTTGTCAATGTGTGCACTCAACTTCCAGAGTTAAACCCGTGTGTGGATTCAGCAGTCTGCAAACACTTTCTCTGCAGAGTCCCAAAACAGGCGTTTTCAGCCCATTACCGGCATAAGGAAGAAACAGCAGTAAGCACAGGGAAATATCTGCTTCTAAATCCAAAACGCAGCTATCTAACAGAACGGTTGTCAATGTGTGCACTCAACTTCCAGAGTTAAACCCGTGTGTGTATTCAGCAGTCTGCAAACACTTTCTCTGCAGAGTCCCAAAACAGGCATTTTCAGCCCATTACCGGCATATGGAAGAAACAGCAGTAAGCACAGGGAAATATCTGCTTCTAAATCCAAAACGCAGCTATCTAACAGAACGGTTGTCAATGTGTGCACTCAACTTTCAGAGTTAAACCCGTGTGTGGATTCAGCAGTCTGCAAACACTTTCTCTGCAGAGTCCCCAAACAGGCGTTTTCAGCCCATTACCGGCATATGGAAGAAACAGCAGTAAGCACAGGGAAATATCTGCTTCTAAATCCAAAACGCAGCTATCTAACAGAACGGTTGTCAATGTGTGCACTCAACTTCCAGAGTTAAACCCGTGTGTGGATTCAGCAGTCTGCAAACACTTTCTCTGCAGAGTCCCCAAACAGGCGTTTTCAGCCCATTACCGGCATATGGAAGCAACAGCAGTAAGCACAGGGAAATATCTGCTTCTAAATCCAAAACGCAGCTATCTAACAGAACGGTTGTCAATGTGTGCACTCAACTTCCAGAGTTAAACCCGTGTGTGGATTCAGCAGTCTGCAAACACTTTCTCTGCAGAGTCCCCAAACAGGCGTTTTCAGCCCATTACCGGCATATGGAAGAAACAGCAGTAAGCACAGGGAAATATCTGCTTCTAAATCCAAAACGCAGCTATCTAACAGAACGGTTGTCAATGTGTGCACTCAACTTCCAGAGTTAAACCCGTGTGTGGATTCAGCAGTCTGCAAACACTTTCTCTGCAGAGTCCCAAAACAGGCGTTTTCAGCCCATTACCGGCATATGGAAGAAACAGCAGTAAGCACAGGGAAATATCTGCTTCTAAATCCAAAACGCAGCTATCTAACAGAACGGTTGTCAATGTGTGCACTCACCTTCCAGAGTTAAACCCGTGTGTGGATTCAGCAGTCTGCAAACACTTTCTCTGCAGAGTCCCAAAACAGGCGATTTCAGCCCATTACCGGCATATGGAAGAAACAGCAGTAAGCACAGGGAAATATCTGCTTCTAAATCCAAAACGCAGCTATCTAACAGAACGGATGTCAATGTGTGCACTCAACTTCCAGAGTTAAACCCGTGTGTGGATTCAGCAGTCTGCAAACACTTTCTCTGCAGAGTCCCAAAACAGGCGTTTTCAGCCCATTACCGGCATATGGAAGAAACAGCAGTAAGCCCAGGGAAATATCTGCTTCTAAATCCAAAACGCAGCTATCTAACAGAACGGTTGTCAATGTGTGCACTCAACTTCCAGAGTTAAACCCGTGTGTGGATTCAGCAGTCTGCAAACACTTTCTCTGCAGAGTCCCAAAACAGGCGTTTTCAGCCCATTACCGGCATATGGAAGCAACAGCAGTAAGCCCAGGGAAATATCTGCTTCTAAATCCAAAACGCAGCTATCTAACAGAAAGGTTGTCAATGTGTGCACTCAACTTCCAGAGTTAAACCCGTGTGTGGATTCAGCAGTCTGCAAACACTTTCTCTGCAGAGTCCCAAAACAGGCGATTTCAGCCCATTACCGGCATATGGAAGAAACAGCAGTAAGCACAGGGAAATATCTGCTTCTAAATCCAAAACGCAGCTATCTAACAGAACGGTTGTCAATGTGTGCACTCAACTTCCAGAGTTAAACCCGTGTGTGGATTCAGCAGTCTGCAAACACTTTCTCTGCAGAGTCCCAAAACAGGCGTTTTCAGCCCATTACCGGCATATGGAAGAAACAGCAGTAAGCACAGGGAAATATCTGCTTCTAAATCCAAAACGCAGCTATCTAACAGAACGGTTGTCAATGTGTGCACTCAACTTCCAGAGTTAAACCCGTGTGTGGATTCAGCAGTCTGCAAACACTTTCTCTGCAGAGTCCCAAAACAGGCGATTTCAGCCCATTACCGGCATAAGGAAGAAACAGCAGTAAGCACAGGGAAATATCTACTTCTAAATCCAAAACGCAGCTATCTAACAGAACGGTTGTCAATGTGTGCACTCAACTTCCAGAGTTAAACCCGTGTGTGTATTCAGCAGTCTGCAAACACTTTCTCTGCAGAGTCCCAAAACAGGCGTTTTCAGCCCATTACCGGCATATGGAAGAAACAGCAGTAAGCACAGGGAAATATCTGCTTCTAAATCCAAAACGCAGCTATCTAACAGAACGGTTGTCAATGTGTGCACTCAACTTCCAGAGTTAAACCCGTGTGTGGATTCAGCAGTCTGCAAACACTTTCTCTGCAGAGTCCCCAAACAGGCGTTTTCAGCCCATTACCGGCATATGGAAGAAACAGCAGTAAGCACAGGGAAATATCTGCTTCTAAATCCAAAACGCAGCTATCTAACAGAACGGTTGTCAATGTGTGCACTCAACTTCCAGAGTTAAACCCGTGTGTGGATTCAGCAGTCTGCAAACACTTTCTCTGCAGAGTCCCCAAACAGGCGTTTTCAGCCCATTACCGGCATATGGAAGAAACAGCAGTAAGCAGAGGGAAATATCTGCTTCTAAATCCAAAACGCAGCTTTCTAACAGAACGGTTGTCAATGTGTGCACTCAACTTCCAGAGTTAAACCCGTGTGTGGATTCAGCAGTCTGCAAACACTTTCTCTGCAGAGTCCCCAAACAGGCGTTTTCAGCCCATTACCGGCATATGGAAGAAACAGCAGTAAGCACAGGGAAATATCTGCTTCTAAATCCAAAACGCAGCTATCTAACAGAACGGTTGTCAATGTGTGCACTCAACTTCCAGAGTTAAACCCGTGTGTGTATTCAGCAGTCTGCAAACACTTTCTCTGCAGAGTCCCAAAACAGGCGTTTTCAGCCCATTACCGGCATATGGAAGAAACAGCAGTAAGCACAGGGAAATATCTGCTTCTAAATCCAAAACGCAGCTATCTAACAGAACGGTTGTCAATGTGTGCACTCAGCTTCCAGAGTTAAACCCGTGTGTGGATTCAGCAGTCTGCAAACACTTTCTCTGCAGAGTCCCAAAACAGGCGTTTTCAGCCCATTACCGGCATATGGAAGCAACAGCAGTACGCCCAGGGAAATATCTGCTTCTAAATCCAAAACGCAGCTATGTAACAGAACGGTTGTCAATGTGTGCACTCACCTTCCAGAGTTAAACCCGTGTGTGGATTCAGCAGTCTGCAAACACTTTCTCTGCAGAGTCCCCAAACAGGCGTTTTCAGCCCATTACCGGCATATGGAAGAAACAGCAGTAAGCACAGGGAAATATCTGCTTCTAAATCCAAAACGCAGCTATCTAACAGAACGGTTGTCAATGTGTGCACTCAACTTCCAGAGTTAAACCCGTGTGTGGATTCAGCAGTGTGCAAACACTTTCTCTGCAGAGTCCCCAAACAGGCGTTTTCAGCCCATTACCGGCATATGGAAGAAACAGCAGTAAGCACAGGGAAATATCTGCTTCTAAATCCAAAACGCAGCTATCTAACAGAACGGTTGTCAATGTGTGCACTCAACTTCCAGAGTTAAACCCGTGTGTGGATTCAGCAGTCTGCAAACACTTTCTCTGCAGAGTCCCAAAACAGGCGTTTTCAGCCCATTACCGGCATATGGAAGAAACAGCAGTAAGCACAGGGAAATATCTGCTTCTAAATCCAAAACGCAGCTATCTAACAGAACGGTTGTCAATGTGTGCACTCAACTTCCAGAGTTAAACCCGTGTGTGTATTCAGCAGTCTGCAAACACTTTCTCTGCAGAGTCCCAAAACAGGCGTTTTCAGCCCATTACCGGCATATGGAAGAAACAGCAGTAAGCACAGGGAAATATCTGCTTCTAAATCCAAAACGCAGCTATCTAACAGAACGGTTGTCAATGTGTGCACTCAGCTTCCAGAGTTAAACCCGTGTGTGGATTCAGCATTCTGCAAACACTTTCTCTGCAGAGTCCCAAAACAGGCGTTTTCAGCCCATTACCGGCATATGGAAGAAACAGCAGTAAGCACAGGGAAATATCTGCTTCTAAATCCAAAACGCAGCTATCTAACAGAACGGTTGTCAATGTGTGCACTCAACTTCCAGAGTTAAACCCGTGTGTGGATTCAGCAGTCTGCAAACACTTTCTCTGCAGAGTCCCCAAACAGGCGTTTTCAGCCCATTACCGGCATATGGAAGAAACAGCAGTAAGCACAGGGAAATATCTGCTTCTAAATCCAAAACGCAGCTATCTAACAGAACGGTTGTCAATGTGTGCACTCAACTTCCAGAGTTAAACCCGTGTGTGGATTCAGCAGTCTGCAAACACTTTCTCTGCAGAGTCCCCAAACAGGCGTTTTCAGCCCATTACCGGCATATGGAAGCAACAGCAGTAAGCACAGGGAAATATCTGCTTCTAAATCCAAAACGCAGCTATCTAACAGAACGGTTGTCAATGTGTGCACTCAACTTCCAGAGTTAAACCCGTGTGTGGATTCAGCAGTCTGCAAACACTTTCTCTGCAGAGTCCCCAAACAGGCGTTTTCAGCCCATTACCGGCATATGGAATAAACAGCTGTAAGCACAGGGAAATATCTGCTTCTAAATCCAAAACGCAGCTATCTAACAGAACGGTTGTCAATGTGTGCACTCACCTTCCAGAGTTAAACCCGTGTGTGGATTCAGCAGTCTGCAAACACTTTCTCTGCAGAGTCCCAAAACAGGCGATTTCAGCCCATTACCGGCATATGGAAGAAACAGCAGTAAGCACAGGGAAATATCTGCTTCTAAATCCAAAACGCAGCTATCTAACAGAACGGTTGTCAATGTGTGCACTCACCTTCCAGAGTTAAACCCGTGTGTGGATTCAGCAGTCTGCAAACACTTTCTCTGCAGAGTCCCAAAACAGGCGTTTTCAGCCCATTACCGGCATATGGAAGAAACATCAGTAAGCACAGGGAAATATCTGCTTCTAAATCCAAAACGCAGCTATCTAACAGAACGGTTGTCAATGTGTGCACTCAACTTCCAGAGTTAAACCCGTGTGTGGATTCAGCAGTCTGCAAACACTTTCTCTGCAGAGTCCCCAAACAGGCGTTTTCAGCCCATTACCGGCATATGGAAGAAACAGCAGTAAGCAGAGGGAAATATCTGCTTCTAAATCCAAAACGCAGCTATCTAACAGAACGGTTGTCAATGTGTGCACTCAACTTCCAGAGTTAAACCCGTGTGTGGATTCAGCAGTCTGCAAACACTTTCTCTGCAGAGTCCCAAAACAGGCGTTTTCAGCCCATTACCGGCATATGGAAGAAACAGCAGTAAGCACAGGGAAATATCTGCTTCTAAATCCAAAACGCAGCTATCTAACAGAACGGTTGTCAATGTGTGCACTCAACTTCCAGAGTTAAACCCGTGTGTGGATTCAGCAGTCTGCAAACACTTTCTCTGCAGAGTCCCCAAACAGGCGTTTTCAGCCCATTACCGGCATATGGAAGAAACAGCAGTAAGCACAGGGAAATATCTGCTTCTAAATCCAAAACGCAGCTATCTAACAGAACGGTTGTCAATGTGTGCACTCAACTTCCAGAGTTAAAACCGTGTGTGGATTCAGCAGTCTGCAAACACTTTCTCTGCAGAGTCCCAAAACAGGCGTTTTCAGCCCATTACCGGCATATGGAAGAAACAGCAGTAAGCACAGGGAAATATCTGCTTCTAAATCCAAAACGCAGCTATCTAACAGAACGGTTGTCAATGTGTGCACTCAACTTCCAGAGTTAAACCCGTGTGTGGATTCAGCAGTCTGCAAACACTTTCTCTGCAGAGTCCCCAAACAGGCGTTTTCAGCCCATTACCGGCATATGGAAGAAACAGCAGTAAGCAGAGGGAAATATCTGCTTCTAAATCCAAAACGCAGCTATCTAACAGAACGGTTGTCAATGTGTGCACTCAACTTCCAGAGTTAAACCCGTGTGTGGATTCAGCAGTCTGCAAACACTTTCTCTGCAGAGTCCCCAAACAGGCGTTTTCAGCCCATTACCGGCATATGGAAGAAACAGCAGTAAGCACAGGGAAATATCTGCTTCTAAATCCAAAACGCAGCTATCTAACAGAACGGTTGTCAATGTGTGCACTCAACTTCCAGAGTTAAACCCGTGTGTGTATTCAGCAGTCTGCAAACACTTTCTCTGCAGAGTCCCAAAACAGGCGTTTTCAGCCCATTACCGGCATATGGAAGAAACAGCAGTAAGCACAGGGAAATATCTGCTTCTAAATCCAAAACGCAGCTATCTAACAGAACGGTTGTCAATGTGTGCACTCAGCTTCCAGCGTTAAGCCCGTGTGTGGATTCAGCAGTCTGCAAACACTTTCTCTGCAGAGTCCCACAACAGGCGTTTTCAGCCCATTACCGGCATATGGAAGCAACAGCAGTAAGCCCAGGGAAATATCTGCTTCTAAATCCAAAACGCAGCTATCTAACAGAACGGTTGTCAATGTGTGCACTCACCTTCCAGAGTTAAACCCGTGTGTGGATTCAGCAGTCTGCAAACACTTTCTCTGCAGAGTCCCAAAACAGGCGTTTTCAGCCCATTACCGGCATATGGAAGAAACAGCAGTAAGCACAGGGAAATATCTGCTTCTAAATCCAAAACGCAGCTATCTAACAGAACGGTTGTCAATGTGTGCACTCAACTTCCAGAGTTAAACCCGTGTGTGTATTCAGCAGTCTGCAAACACTTTCTCTGCAGAGTCCCAAAACAGGCGTTTTCAGCCCATTACCGGCATATGGAAGAAACAGCAGTAAGCACAGGGAAATATCTGCTTCTAAATCCAAAACGCAGCTATCTAACAGAACGGTTGTCAATGTGTGCACTCAGCTTCCAGAGTTAAACCCGTGTGTGGATTCAGCAGTCTGCAAACACTTTCTCTGCAGAGTCCCAAAACAGGCGTTTTCAGCCCATTACCGGCATATGGAAGAAACAGCAGTAAGCACAGGGAAATATCTGCTTCTAAATCCAAAACGCAGCTATCTAACAGAACGGTTGTCAATGTGTTCACTCAACTTCCAGAGGTAAACCCGTGTGT
Source organism: Aotus nancymaae (assembly GCF_030222135.1). Lineage (NCBI taxonomy): Eukaryota > Metazoa > Chordata > Mammalia > Primates > Aotidae > Aotus > Aotus nancymaae. The sequence goes on from NW_026988726.1 coordinate 89,146, forward strand.
GGATTCAGCAGTCTGCAAACACTTTCTCTGCAGAGTCCCAAAACAGGCGTTTTCAGCCCATTACCGGCATATGGAAGAAACAGCAGTAAGCACAGGGAAATATCTGCTTCTAAATCCAAAACGCAGCTATCTAACAGAACGGTTGTCAATGTGTGCACTCAACTTCCAGAGTTAAACCCGTGTGTGGATTCAGCAGTCTGCAAACACTTTCTCTGCAGAGTCCCCAAACAGGCGTTTTCAGCCCATTACCGGCATATGGAAGAAACAGCAGTAAGCGCAGGGAAATATCTGCTTCTAAATCCAAAACGCAGCTATCTAACAGAACGGTTGTCAATGTGTGCACTCAACTTCCAGAGTTAAACCCGTGTGTGTATTCAGCAGTCTGCAAACACTTTCTCTGCAGAGTCCCAATACAGGCGTTTTCAGCCCATTACCGGCATATGGAAGAAACAGCAGTAAGCACAGGGAAATATCTGCTTCTAAATCCAAAACGCAGCTATCTAACAGAACGGTTGTCAATGTGTGCACTCAACTTCCAGAGTTAAACCCGTGTGTGGATTCAGCAGTCTGCAAACACTTTCTCTGCAGAGTCCCCAAACAGGCGTTTTCAGCCCATTACCGGCATATGGAAGAAACAGCAGTAAGCACAGGGAAATATCTGCTTCTAAATCCAAAACGCAGCTATCTAACAGAACGGTTGGCAATGTGTGCACTCAACTTCCAGAGTTAAACCCGTGTGTGGATTCAGCAGTCTGCAAACACTTTCTCTGCAGAGTCCCAAAACAGGCGTTTTCAGCCCATTACCGGCATATGGAAGAAACAGCAGTAAGCCCAGGGAAATATCTGCTTCTAAATCCAAAACGCAGCTATCTAACAGAACGGTTGTCAATGTGTGCACTCAACTTCCAGTGTTAAACCCGTGTGTGGATTCAGCAGTCTGCAAACACTTTCTCTGCAGAGTCCCAAAACAGGCGTTTTCAGCCCATTACCGGCATATGGAAGAAACAGCAGTAAGCTCAGGGAAATATCTGCTTCCAAATCCAAAACGCAGCTATCTAGCAGAACGGTTGCCAATGTGTGCACTCAACTTCCAGAGTTAAACCCGTGTGTGGATTCAGCAGTCTGCAAACACTTTCTCTGCAGAGTCCCAAAACAGGCGTTTTCAGCCCATTACCGGCATATGGAAGAAACAGCAGTAAGCACAGGGAAATATCTGCTTCTAAATCCAAAACGCAGCTATCTAACAGAATGGTTGTCAATGTGTGCACTCAACTTCCAGAGTTAAACCCGTGTGTGGATTCAGCAGTCTGCAAACACTTTCTCTGCAGAGTCCCAAAACAGGCGTTTTCAGCCCATTACCGGCATATGGAAGAAACAGCAGTAAGCCCAGGGAAATATCTGCTTCTAAATCCAAAACGCAGCTATCTAACAGAACGGTTGTCAATGTGTGCACTCAACTTCCAGTGTCAAACCCGTGTGTGGATTCAGCAGTCTGCAAACACTTTCTCTGCAGAGTCCCAAAACAGGCATTTTCAGCCCATTACCGGCATATGGAAGAAACAGCAGTAAGCTCAGGGAAATATCTGCTTCTAAATCCAAAACGCAGCTATCTAGCAGAACGGTTGCCAATGTGTGCACTCAACTTCCAGAGTTAAACCCGTGTGTGGATTCAGCAGTCTGCAAACACTTTCTCTGCAGAGTCCCAAAACAGGCGTTTTCAGCCCATTACCGGCATATGGAAGAAACAGCAGTAAGCCCAGGGAAATATCTGCTTCTAAATCCAAAACGCAGCTATCTAACAGAACGGTTGTCAATGTGTGCACTCAACTTCCAGAGTTAAACCCGTGTGTGGATTCAGCAGTCTGCAAACACTTTCTCTGCAGAGTCCCAAAACAGGCGTTTTCAGCCCATTACCGGCATATGGAAGAAACAGCAGTAAGCACAGGGAAATACCTGCTTCTAAATCCAAAACGCAGCTATCTAACAGAACGGTTGTCAATGTGTGCACTCAACTTCCAGAGTTAAACCCGTGTGTGGATTCAGCAGTCTGTAAACACTTTCTCTGCAGAGTCCCAAAACAGGCGTTTTCAGACCATTACCGGCATATGGAAGAAACAGCAGTAAGCACAGGGAAATATCTGCTTCTAAATCCAAAACGCAGCTATCTAACAGAACGGTTGTCAATGTGTGCACTCAACTTCCAGAGTTAAACCCGTGTGTGGATTCAGCAGTCTGCAAACACTTTCTCTGCAGAGTCCCAAAACAGGCGTTTTCAGCCCATTACCGGCATATGGAAGAAACAGCAGTAAGCACAGGGAAATATCTGCTTCTAAATCCAAAACGCAGCTATCTAACAGAACGGTTGTCAATGTGTGCACTCAACTTCCAGAGTTAAACCCGTGTGTGGATTCAGCAGTCTGCAAACACTTTCTCTGCAGAGTCCCAAAGCAGGCGTTTTCAGCCCATTACCGGCATATGGAAGAAACAGCAGTAAGCACAGGGAAATATCTGCTTCTAAATCCAAAACGCAGCTATCTAACAGAACGGTTGTCAATGTGTGCACTCAACTTCCAGAGTTAAACCCGTGTGTGGATTCAGCAGTCTGCAAACACTTTCTCTGCAGAGTCCCCAAACAGGCGTTTTCAGCCCATTACCGGCATATGGAAGAAACAGCAGTAAGCACAGGGAAATATCTGCTTCTAAATCCAAAACGCAGCTATCTAACAGAACGGTTGTCAATGTGTGCACTCAACTTCCAGAGTTAAACCCGTGTGTGAATTCAGCAGTCTGCAAACACTTTCTCTGCAGAGTCCCCAAACAGGCGTTTTCAGCCCATTACCGGCATATGGAAGAAACAGCAGTAAGCACAGGGAAATATCTGCTTCTAAATCCAAAACGCAGCTATCTAACAGAACGGTTGTCAATGTGTGCACTCAACTTCCAGAGTTAAACCCGTGTGTGGATTCAGCAGTCTGCAAACACTTTCTCTGCAGAGTCCCAAAACAGGCGTTTTCAGCCCATTACCGGCCTATGGAAGAAACAGCAGTAAGCACAGGGAAATATCTGCTTCTAAATCCAAAACGCAGCTATCTAACAGAACGGTTGTCAATGTGTGCACTCAACTTCCAGAGTTAAACCCGTGTGTGGATTCAGCAGTCTGCAAACACTTTCTCTGCAGAGTCCCAAAGCAGGCGTTTTCAGCCCATTACCGGCATATGGAAGAAACAGCAGTAAGCACAGGGAAATATCTGCTTCTAAATCCAAAACGCAGCTATCTAACAGAACGGTTGTCAATGTGTGCACTCAACTTCCAGAGTTAAACCCGTGTGTGGATTCAGCAGTCTGCAAACACTTTCTCTGCAGAGTCCCAAAGCAGGCGTTTTCAGCCCATTACCGGCATATGGAAGAAACAGCAGTAAGCCCAGGGAAATATCTGCTTCTAAATCCAAAACGCAGCTATCTAACAGAACGGTTGTCAATGTGTGCACTCAACTTCCAGAGTTAAACCCGTGTGTGGATTCAGCAGTCTGCAAACACTTTCTCTGCAGAGTCCCAAAACAGGCGTTTTCAGCCCATTACCGGCATATGGAAGAAACAGCAGTAAGCCCAGGGAAATATCTGCTTCTAAATCCAAAACGCAGCTATCTAACAGAACGGTTGTCAATGTGTGCACTCAACTTCCAGAGTTAAACCCGTGTGTGGATTCAGCAGTCTGCAAACACTTTCTCTGCAGAGTCCCAAAACAGGCGTTTTCAGCCCATTACCGGCATATGGAAGAAACAGCAGTAAGCACAGGGAAATATCTGCTTCTAAATCCAAAACGCAGCTATCTAACAGAACGGTTGTCAATGTGTGCACTCAACTTCCAGTGTCAAACCCGTGTGTGGATTCAGCAGTCTGCAAACACTTTCTCTGCAGAGTCCCAAAACAGGCATTTTCAGCCCATTACCGGCATATGGAAGAAACAGCAGTAAGCACAGGGAAATATCTGCTTCTAAATCCAAAACGCAGCTATCTAGCAGAACGGTTGCCAATGTGTGCACTCAACTTCCAGAGTTAAACCCGTGTGTGGATTCAGCAGTCTGCAAACACTTTCTCTGCAGAGTCCCAAAACAGGCGTTTTCAGCCCATTACCGGCATATGGAAGAAACAGCAGTAAGCCCAGGGAAATATCTGCTTCTAAATCCAAAACGCAGCTATCTAACAGAACGGTTGTCAATGTGTGCACTCAACTTCCAGAGTTAAACCCGTGTGTGGATTCAGCAGTCTGCAAACACTTTCTCTGCAGAGTCCCAAAACAGGCGTTTTCAGCCCATTACCGGCATATGGAAGAAACAGCAGTAAGCACAGGGAAATACCTGCTTCTAAATCCAAAACGCAGCTATCTAACAGAACGGTTGTCAATGTGTGCACTCAACTTCCAGAGTTAAACCCGTGTGTGGATTCAGCAGTCTGTAAACACTTTCTCTGCAGAGTCCCAAAACAGGCGTTTTCAGACCATTACCGGCATATGGAAGAAACAGCAGTAAGCACAGGGAAATATCTGCTTCTAAATCCAAAACGCAGCTATCTAACAGAACGGTTGTCAATGTGTGCACTCAACTTCCAGAGTTAAACCCGTGTGTGGATTCAGCAGTCTGCAAACACTTTCTCTGCAGAGTCCCAAAACAGGCGTTTTCAGCCCATTACCGGCATATGGAAGAAACAGCAGTAAGCACAGGGAAATATCTGCTTCTAAATCCAAAACGCAGCTATCTAACAGAACGGTTGTCAATGTGTGCACTCAACTTCCAGAGTTAAACCCGTGTGTGGATTCAGCAGTCTGCAAACACTTTCTCTGCAGAGTCCCAAAGCAGGCGTTTTCAGCCCATTACCGGCATATGGAAGAAACAGCAGTCAGCACAGGGAAATATCTGCTTCTAAATCCAAAACGCAGCTATCTAACAGAACGGTTGTCAATGTGTGCACTCAACTTCCAGAGTTAAACCCGTGTGTGGATTCAGCAGTCTGCAAACACTTTCTCTGCAGAGTCCCCAAACAGGCGTTTTCAGCCCATTACCGGCATATGGAAGAAACAGCAGTAAGCACAGGGAAATATCTGCTTCTAAATCCAAAACGCAGCTATCTAACAGAACGGTTGTCAATGTGTGCACTCAACTTCCAGAGTTAAACCCGTGTGTGAATTCAGCAGTCTGCAAACACTTTCTCTGCAGAGTCCCCAAACAGGCGTTTTCAGCCCATTACCGGCATATGGAAGAAACAGCAGTAAGCACAGGGAAATATCTGCTTCTAAATCCAAAACGCAGCTATCTAACAGAACGGTTGTCAATGTGTGCACTCAACTTCCAGAGTTAAACCCGTGTGTGGATTCAGCAGTCTGCAAACACTTTCTCTGCAGAGTCCCAAAACAGGCGTTTTCAGCCCATTACCGGCATATGGAAGAAACAGCAGTAAGCACAGGGAAATATCTGCTTCTAAATCCAAAACGCAGCTATCTAACAGAACGGTTGTCAATGTGTGCACTCAACTTCCAGAGTTAAACCCGTGTGTGGATTCAGCAGTCTGCAAACACTTTCTCTGCAGAGTCCCAAAGCAGGCGTTTTCAGCCCATTACCGGCATATGGAAGAAACAGCAGTAAGCACAGGGAAATATCTGCTTCTAAATCCAAAACGCAGCTATCTAACAGAACGGTTGTCAATGTGTGCACTCAACTTCCAGAGTTAAACCCGTGTGTGGATTCAGCAGTCTGCAAACACTTTCTCTGCAGAGTCCCAAAGCAGGCGTTTTCAGCCCATTACCGGCATATGGAAGAAACAGCAGTAAGCCCAGGGAAATATCTGCTTCTAAATCCAAAACGCAGCTATCTAACAGAACGGTTGTCAATGTGTGCACTCAACTTCCAGAGTTAAACCCGTGTGTGGATTCAGCAGTCTGCAAACACTTTCTCTGCAGAGTCCCAAAACAGGCGTTTTCAGCCCATTACCGGCATATGGAAGAAACAGCAGTAAGCCCAGGGAAATATCTGCTTCTAAATCCAAAACGCAGCTATCTAACAGAACGGTTGTCAATGTGTGCACTCAACTTCCAGAGTTAAACCCGTGTGTGGATTCAGCAGTCTGCAAACACTTTCTCTGCAGAGTCCCAAAACAGGCGTTTTCAGCCCATTACCGGCATATGGAAGAAACAGCAGTAAGCACAGGGAAATATCTGCTTCTAAATCCAAAACGCAGCTATCTAACAGAACGGTTGTCAATGTGTGCACTCAGCTTCCAGAGTTAAACCCGTGTGTGGATTCAGCAGTCTGCAAACACTTTCTCTGCAGAGTCCCCAAACAGGCGTTTTCAGCCCATTACCGGCATATGGAAGAAACAGCAGTAAGCACAGGGAAATATCTGCTTCTAAATCCAAAACGCAGCTATCTAACAGAACGGTTGTCAATGTGTGCACTCAACTTCCAGAGTTAAACCCGTGTGTGGATTCAGCAGTCTGCAAACACTTTCTCTGCAGAGTCCCCAAACAGGCGTTTTCAGCCCATTACCGGCATATGGAAGAAACAGCAGTAAGCCCAGGGAAATATCTGCTTCTAAATCCAAAACGCAGCTATATAACAGAACGGTTGTCAATGTGTGCACTCACCTTCCAGAGTTAAACCCGTGTGTGGATTCAGCAGTCTGCAAACACTTTCTCTGCAGAGTCCCAAAACAGGCGTTTTCAGCCCATTACCGGCATATGGAAGAAACAGCAGTAAGCACAGGGAAATATCTGCTTCTAAATCCAAAACGCAGCTATCTAACAGAACGGTTGTCAATGTGTTCACTCAACTTCCAGAGGTAAACCCGTGTGTGGATTCAGCAGTCTGCAAACACTTTCTCTGCAGAGTCCCAAAACAGGCGTTTTCAGCCCATTACCGGCATATGGAAGAAACAGCAGTAAGCACAGGGAAATATCTGCTTCTAAATCCAAAACGCAGCTATCTAACAGAACGGTTGTCAATGTGTGCACTCAACTTCCAGAGTTAAACCCGTGTGTGGATTCAGCAGTCTGCAAACACTTTCTCTGCAGAGTCCCCAAACAGGCGTTTTCAGCCCATTACCGGCATATGGAAGAAACAGCAGTAAGCGCAGGGAAATATCTGCTTCTAAATCCAAAACGCAGCTATCTAACAGAACGGTTGTCAATGTGTGCACTCAACTTCCAGAGTTAAACCCGTGTGTGTATTCAGCAGTCTGCAAACACTTTCTCTGCAGAGTCCCAATACAGGCGTTTTCAGCCCATTACCGGCATATGGAAGAAACAGCAGTAAGCACAGGGAAATATCTGCTTCTAAATCCAAAACGCAGCTATCTAACAGAACGGTTGTCAATGTGTGCACTCAACTTCCAGAGTTAAACCCGTGTGTGGATTCAGCAGTCTGCAAACACTTTCTCTGCAGAGTCCCCAAACAGGCGTTTTCAGCCCATTACCGGCATATGGAAGAAACAGCAGTAAGCACAGGGAAATATCTGCTTCTAAATCCAAAACGCAGCTATCTAAAAGAACGGTTGGCAATGTGTGCACTCAACTTCCAGAGTTAAACCCGTGTGTGTATTCAGCAGTCTGCAAACACTTTCTCTGCAGAGTCCCAAAACAGGCGTTTTCAGCCCATTACCGGCATATGGAAGAAACAGCAGTAAGCCCAGGGAAATATCTGCTTCTAAATCCAAAACGCAGCTATCTAACAGAACGGTTGTCAATGTGTGCACTCAACTTCCAGTGTTAAACCCGTGTGTGGATTCAGCAGTCTGCAAACACTTTCTCTGCAGAGTCCCAAAACAGGCGTTTTCAGCCCATTACCGGCATATGGAAGAAACAGCAGTAAGCTCAGGGAAATATCTGCTTCCAAATCCAAAACGCAGCTATCTAGCAGAACGGTTGCCAATGTGTGCACTCAACTTCCAGAGTTAAACCCGTGTGTGGATTCAGCAGTCTGCAAACACTTTCTCTGCAGAGTCCCAAAACAGGCGTTTTCAGCCCATTACCGGCATATGGAAGAAACAGCAGTAAGCACAGGGAAATATCTGCTTCTAAATCCAAAACGCAGCTATCTAACAGAATGGTTGTCAATGTGTGCACTCAACTTCCAGAGTTAAACCCGTGTGTGGATTCAGCAGTCTGCAAACACTTTCTCTGCAGAGTCCCAAAACAGGCGTTTTCAGCCCATTACCGGCATATGGAAGAAACAGCAGTAAGCCCAGGGAAATATCTGCTTCTAAATCCAAAACGCAGCTATCTAACAGAACGGTTGTCAATGTGTGCACTCAACTTCCAGTGTCAAACCCGTGTGTGGATTCAGCAGTCTGCAAACACTTTCTCTGCAGAGTCCCAAAACAGGCATTTTCAGCCCATTACCGGCATATGGAAGAAACAGCAGTAAGCTCAGGGAAATATCTGCTTCTAAATCCAAAACGCAGCTATCTAGCAGAACGGTTGCCAATGTGTGCACTCAACTTCCAGAGTTAAACCCGTGTGTGGATTCAGCAGTCTGCAAACACTTTCTCTGCAGAGTCCCAAAACAGGCGTTTTCAGCCCATTACCGGCATATGGAAGAAACAGCAGTAAGCCCAGGGAAATATCTGCTTCTAAATCCAAAACGCAGCTATCTAACAGAACGGTTGTCAATGTGTGCACTCAACTTCCAGAGTTAAACCCGTGTGTGGATTCAGCAGTCTGCAAACACTTTCTCTGCAGAGTCCCAAAACAGGCGTTTTCAGCCCATTACCGGCATATGGAAGAAACAGCAGTAAGCACAGGGAAATACCTGCTTCTAAATCCAAAACGCAGCTATCTAACAGAACGGTTGTCAATGTGTGCACTCAACTTCCAGAGTTAAACCCGTGTGTGGATTCAGCAGTCTGTAAACACTTTCTCTGCAGAGTCCCAAAACAGGCGTTTTCAGACCATTACCGGCATATGGAAGAAACAGCAGTAAGCACAGGGAAATATCTGCTTCTAAATCCAAAACGCAGCTATCTAACAGAACGGTTGTCAATGTGTGCACTCAACTTCCAGAGTTAAACCCGTGTGTGGATTCAGCAGTCTGCAAACACTTTCTCTGCAGAGTCCCAAAACAGGCGTTTTCAGCCCATTACCGGCATATGGAAGAAACAGCAGTAAGCACAGGGAAATATCTGCTTCTAAATCCAAAACGCAGCTATCTAACAGAACGGTTGTCAATGTGTGCACTCAACTTCCAGAGTTAAACCCGTGTGTGGATTCAGCAGTCTGCAAACACTTTCTCTGCAGAGTCCCAAAGCAGGCGTTTTCAGCCCATTACCGGCATATGGAAGAAACAGCAGTAAGCACAGGGAAATATCTGCTTCTAAATCCAAAACGCAGCTATCTAACAGAACGGTTGTCAATGTGTGCACTCAACTTCCAGAGTTAAACCCGTGTGTGGATTCAGCAGTCTGCAAACACTTTCTCTGCAGAGTCCCCAAACAGGCGTTTTCAGCCCATTACCGGCATATGGAAGAAACAGCAGTAAGCACAGGGAAATATCTGCTTCTAAATCCAAAACGCAGCTATCTAACAGAACGGTTGTCAATGTGTGCACTCAACTTCCAGAGTTAAACCCGTGTGTGAATTCAGCAGTCTGCAAACACTTTCTCTGCAGAGTCCCCAAACAGGCGTTTTCAGCCCATTACCGGCATATGGAAGAAACAGCAGTAAGCACAGGGAAATATCTGCTTCTAAATCCAAAACGCAGCTATCTAACAGAACGGTTGTCAATGTGTGCACTCAACTTCCAGAGTTAAACCCGTGTGTGGATTCAGCAGTCTGCAAACACTTTCTCTGCAGAGTCCCAAAACAGGCGTTTTCAGCCCATTACCGGCATATGGAAGAAACAGCAGTAAGCACAGGGAAATATCTGCTTCTAAATCCAAAACGCAGCTATCTAACAGAACGGTTGTCAATGTGTGCACTCAACTTCCAGAGTTAAACCCGTGTGTGGATTCAGCAGTCTGCAAACACTTTCTCTGCAGAGTCCCAAAGCAGGCGTTTTCAGCCCATTACCGGCATATGGAAGAAACAGCAGTAAGCACAGGGAAATATCTGCTTCTAAATCCAAAACGCAGCTATCTAACAGAACGGTTGTCAATGTGTGCACTCAACTTCCAGAGTTAAACCCGTGTGTGGATTCAGCAGTCTGCAAACACTTTCTCTGCAGAGTCCCAAAACAGGCGTTTTCAGCCCATTACCGGCATATGGAAGAAACAGCAGTAAGCCCAGGGAAATATCTGCTTCTAAATCCAAAACGCAGCTATCTAACAGAACAGTTGTCAATGTGTGCACTCAACTTCCAGAGTTAAACCCGTGTGTGAATTCAGCAGTCTGCAAACACTTTCTCTGCAGAGTCCCAAAACAGGCGTTTTCAGCCCATTACCGGCATATGGAAGAAACAGCAGTAAGCACAGGGAAATATCTGCTTCTAAATCCAAAACGCAGCTATCTAACAGAACGGTTGTCAATGTGTGCACTCAACTTCCAGAGTTAAACCCGTGTGTGGATTCAGCAGTCTGCAAACACTTTCTCTGCAGAGTCCCCAAACAGGCGTTTTCAGCCCTTTACCGGCATATGGAAGAAACAGCAGTAAGCACAGGGAAATATCTGCTTCTAAATCCAAAACACAGCTATCTAACAGAACGGTTGTCAATGTGTGCACTCAACTTCCAGAGTTAAATCCGTGTGTGGATTCAGCAGTCTGCAAACACTTTCTCTGCAGAGTCCCAAAACAGGCGTTTTCAGCCCATTACCGGCATATGGAAGAAACAGCAGTAAGCACAGGGAAATATCTGCTTCTAAATCCAAAACGCAGCTATCTAACAGAACGGTTGTCAATGTGTGCACTCAACTTCCAGAGTTAAACCCGTGTGTGGATTCAGCAGTCTGCAAACACTTTCTCTGCAGAGTCCCAAAACAGGCGTTTTCAGCCCATTACCGGCATATGGAAGAAACAGCAGTAAGCACAGGGAAATATCTGCTTCTAAGTCCAAAACGCAGCTATCTAACAGAACGGTTGTCAATGTGTGCACTCAACTTCCAGATTTAAACCCGTGTGTGGATTCAGCAGTCTGCAAACACTTTCTCTGCAGAGTCCCAAAACAGGCGTTTTCAGCCCATTACCGGCATATGGAAGAAACAGCAGTAAGCACAGGGAAATATCTGCTTCTAAATCCAAAACGCAGCTATCTAACAGAACGGTTGTCAATGTGTGCACTCAACTTCCAGAGTTAAACCCGTGTGTGGATTCAGCAGTCTGCAAACACTTTCTCTGCAGAGTCCCAAAACAGGCGTTTTCAGCCCATTACCGGCATATGGAAGAAACAGCAGTAAGCACAGGGAAATATCTGCTTCTAAATCCAAAACGCAGCTATCTAACAGAACGGTTGTCAATGTGTGCACTCAACTTCCAGAGTTAAACCCGTGTGTGGATTCAGCAGTCTGCAAACACTTTCTCTGCAGAGTCCCCAAACAGGCGTTTTCAGCCCATTACCGGCATATGGAAGAAACAGCAGTAAGCACAGGGAAATATCTGCTTCTAAATCCAAAACGCAGCTATCTAACAGAACGGTTGTCAATGTGTGCACTCAACTTCCAGAGTTAAACCCGTGTGTGGATTCAGCAGTCTGCAAACACTTTCTCTGCAGAGTCCCAAAACAGGCGTTTTCAGTCCATTACCGGCATATGGAAGAAACAGCAGTAAGCACAGGGAAATATCTGCTTCTAAATCCAAAACGCAGCTATCTAACAGAACGGTTGTCAATGTGTGCACTCAACTTCCAGAGTTAAACCCGTGTGTGGATTCAGCAGTCTGCAAACACTTTCTCTGCAGAGTCCCAAAACAGGCGTTTTCAGCCCATTACCGGCATATGGAAGAAACAGCAGTAAGCACAGGGAAATATCTGCTTCTAAATCCAAAACGCAGCTATCTAACAGAACGGTTGTCAATGTGTGCACTCAACTTCCAGAGTTAAACCCGTGTGTGGATTCAGCAGTCTGCAAACACTTTCTCTGCAGAGTCCCCAAACTGGAGTATTCAGCCCATTTCGGCATATGGAAGAAACAGCAGTAAGCACAGGGAAATATCTGCTTCTAAATCCAAAACGCAGCTATCTAACAGAACGGTTGTCAATGTGTGCACTCAACTTCCAGAGTTAAACCCGTGTGTGGATTCAGCAGTCTGCAAACACTTTCTCTGCAGAGTCCCAAAACAGGCGTTTTCAGCCCATTTCCGGCATATGGAAGAAACAGCAGTAAGCCCAGGGAAATATCTGCTTCTAAATCCAAAACGCAGCTATCTAACAGAACGGTTGTCAATGTGTGCACTCAACTTCCAGAGTTAAACCCGTTTGTGGATTCAGCAGTCTGCAAACACTTTCTCTGCAGAGTCCCAAAACAGGCGTTTTCAGCCCATTACCGGCATATGGAAGAAACAGCAGTAAGCACAGGGAAATATCTGCTTCTAAATCCAAAACGCAGCTATCTAACAGAACGGTTGTCAATGTGTGCACTCAACTTCCAGAGTTAAACCCGTGTGTGGATTCAGCAGTCTGCAAACACTTTCTCTGCAGAGTCCCCAAACAGGCGTTTTCAGCCCATTACCGGCATATGGAAGAAACAGCAGTAAGCACAGGGAAATATCTGCTTCTAAATCCAAAACGCAGCTATCTAACAGAACGGTTGTCAATGTGTGCACTCAACTTCCAGAGTTAAACCCGTGTGTGGATTCAGCAGTCTGCAAACACTTTCTCTGCAGAGTCCCAAAACAGGCGTTTTCAGTCCATTACCGGCATATGGAAGAAACAGCAGTAAGCACAGGGAAATATCTGCTTCTAAATCCAAAACGCAGCTATCTAACAGAACGGTTGTCAATGTGTGCACTCAACTTCCAGAGTTAAACCCGTGTGTGGATTCAGCAGTCTGCAAACACTTTCTCTGCAGAGTCCCAAAACAGGCGTTTTCAGCCCATTACCGGCATATGGAAGAAACAGCAGTAAGCACAGGGAAATATCTGCTTCTAAATCCAAAACGCAGTTATCTAACAGAACGGTTGTCAATGTGTGCACTCAACTTCCAGAGTTAAACCCGTGTGTGGATTCAGCAGTCTGCAAACACTTTCTCTGCAGAGTCCCCAAACTGGAGTATTCAGCCCATTTACGGCATATGGAAGAAACAGCAGTAAGCACAGGGAAATATCTGCTTCTAAATCCAAAACGCAGCTATCTAACAGAACGGTTGTCAATGTGTGCACTCAACTTCCAGAGTTAAACCCGTGTGTGGATTCAGCAGTCTGCAAACACTTTCTCTGCAGAGTCCCAAAACAGGCGTTTTCAGCCCATTACCGGCATATGGAAGAAACAGCAGTAAGCACAGGGAAATATCTGCTTCTAAATCCAAAACGCAGCTATCTAACAGAACGGTTGTCAATGTGTGCACTCAACTTCCAGAGTTAAACCCGTGTGTGTATTCAGCAGTCTGCAAACACTTTCTCTGCAGAGTCACAAAACAGGCGTTTTCAGCCCATTACCGGCATATGGAAGAAACAGCAGTAAGCACAGGGAAATATCTGCTTCTAAATCCAAAACGCAGCTATCTAACAGAACGGTTGTCAATGTGTGCACTCAACTTCCAGAGTTAAACCCGTGTGTGGATTCAGCATTCTGCAAACACTTTCTCTGCAGAGTCCCAAAACAGGCGTTTTCAGCCCATTACCGGCATATGGAAGAAACAGCAGTAAGCACAGGGAAATATCTGCTTCTAAATCCAAAACGCAGCTATCTAGCAGAACGGTTGTCAATGTGTGCACTCAACTTCCAGAGTTAAACCCGTGTGTGTATTCAGCAGTCTGCAAACACTTTCTCTGCAGAGTCCCAAAACAGGCGTTTTCAGCCCATTACCGGCATATGGAAGAAACAGCAGTAAGCACAGGGAAATATCTGCTTGTAAATCCAAAACGCAGCTATCTAACAGAACGGTTGTCAATGTGTGCACTCAACTTCCAGAGTTAAACCCGTGTGTGGATTCAGCAGTCTGCAAACACTTTCTCTGCAGAGTCCCCAAACTGGAGTATTCAGCCCATTTCCGGCATATGGAAGAAACAGCAGTAAGCACAGGGAAATATCTGCTTCTAAATCCAAAACGCAGCTATCTAACAGAACGGTTGTCAATGTGTGCACTCAACTTCCAGAGTTAAACCCGTGTGTGGATTCAGCAGTCTGCAAACACTTTCTCTGCAGAGTCCCAAAACAGGCGTTTTCAGCCCATTACCGGCATATGGAAGAAACAGCAGTAAGCACAGGGAAATATCTGCTTCTAAATCCAAAACGCAGCTATCTAGCAGAACGGTTGTCAATGTGTGCACTCAACTTCCAGAGTTAAACCCGTGTGTGAATTCAGCAGTCTGCAAACACTTTCTCTGCAGAGTCCCAAAACAGGCGTTTTCAGCCCATTACCGGCATATGGAAGAAACAGCAGTAAGCACAGGGAAATATCTGCTTATAAATCCAAAACGCAGCTATCTAACAGAACGGTTGTCAATGTGTGCACTCAACTTCCAGAGTTAAACCCGTGTGTGGATTCAGCAGTCTGCAAACACTTTCTCTGCAGAGTCCCAAAACAGGCGTTTTCAGCCCATTACCGGCATATGGAAGAAACAGCAGTAAGCACAGGGAAATATCTGCTTCTAAATCCAAAACGCAGCTATCTAACAGAACGGTTGTCAATGTGTGCACTCAACTTCCAGAGTTAAACCCGTGTGTGGATTCAGCAGTCTGCAAACACTTTCTCTGCAGAGTCCCCAAACAGGCGTTTTCAGCCCATTACCGGCATATGGAAGAAACAGCAGTAAGCACAGGGAAATATCTGCTTCTAAATCCCAAACGCAGCTATCTAACAGAACGGTTGTCAATGTGTGCACTCAACTTCCAGAGTTAAACCCGTGTGTGGATTCAGCAGTCTGCAAACACTTTCTCTGCAGAGTCCCAAAACAGGCGTTTTCAGACCATTACCGGCATATGGAAGAAACAGCAGTAAGCACAGGGAAATATCTGCTTCTAAATCCAAAACGCAGCTATCTAACAGAACGGTTGTCAATGTGTGCACTCAACTTCCAGAGTTAAACCCGTGTGTGGATTCAGCAGTCTGCAAACACTTTCTCTGCAGAGTCCCAAAACAGGCGTTTTCAGCCCATTACCGGCATATGGAAGAAACAGCAGTAAGCACAGGGAAATATCTGCTTCTAAATCCAAAACGCAGCTATCTAACAGAACGGTTGTCAATGTGTGCACTCAACTTCCAGAGTTAAACCCGTGTGTGGATTCAGCAGTCTGCAAACACTTTCTCTGCAGAGTCCCAAAACAGGCGTTTTCAGCCCATTACCGGCATATGGAAGAAACAGCAGTAAGCACAGGGAAATATCTGCTTCTAAATCCAAAACGCAGCTATCTAACAGAACGGTTGTCAATGTGTGCACTCAACTTCCAGAGTTAAACCCGTGTGTGGATTCAGCAGTCTGCAAACACTTTCTCTGCAGAGTCCCCAAACTGGAGTTTTCAGCCCATTTCCGGCATATGGAAGAAACAGCAGTAAGCACAGGGAAATATCTGCTTCTAAATCCAAAACGCAGCTATCTAACAGAACGGTTGTCAATGTGTGCACTCAACTTCCAGAGTTAAACCCGTGTGTGGATTCAGCAGTCTGCAAACACTTTCTCTGCAGAGTCCCAAAACAGGCGTTTTCAGCCCATTACCGGCATATGGAAGAAACAGCAGTAAGCACAGGGAAATATCTGCTTCTAAATCCAAAACGCAGCTATCTAACAGAACGGTTGTCAATGTGTGCACTCAACTTCCAGAGTTAAACCCGTGTGTGGATTCAGCAGTCTGCAAACACTTTCTCTGCAGAGTCCCCAAACAGGCGTTTTCAGCCCATTACCGGCATATGGAAGAAACAGCAGTAAGCACAGGGAAATATCTGCTTCTAAATCCAAAACGCAGCTATCTAACAGAACGGTTGTCAATGTGTGCACTCAACTTCCAGAGTTAAACCCGTGTGTGGATTCAGCATTCTGCAAACACTTTCTCTGCAGAGTCCCAAAACAGGCGTTTTCAGCCCATTACCGGGATATGGAAGAAACAGCAGTAAGCACAGGGAAATATCTGCTTCTAAATCCAAAACGCAGCTATCTAACAGAACGGTTGTCAATGTGTGCACTCAACTTCCAGAGTTAAACCCGTGTGTGGATTCAGCAGTCTGCAAACACTTTCTCTGCAGAGTCCCAAAACAGGCGTTTTCAGCCCATTACCGGCATATGGAAGAAACAGCAGTAAGCCCAGGGAAATATCTGCTTCTAAATCCAAAACGCAGCTATCTAACAGAACGGTTGTCAATGTGTGCACTCAACTTCCAGAGTTAAACCCGTGTGTGGATTCAGCAGTCTGCAAACACTTTCTCTGCAGAGTCCCAAAACAGGCGTTTTCAGCCCATTACCGGCATATGGAAGAAACAGCAGTAAGCACAGGGAAATATCTGCTTCTAAATCCAAAACGCAGCTATCTAACAGAACGGTTGTCAATGTGTGCACTCAACTTCCAGAGTTAAACCCGTGTGTGGATTCAGCAGTCTGCAAACACTTTCTCTGCAGAGTCCCCAAACAGGCGTTTTCAGCCCATTACCGGCATATGGAAGAAACAGCAGTAAGCACAGGGAAATATCTGCTTCTAAATCCAAAACGCAGCTATCTAACAGAACGGTTGTCAATGTGTGCACTCAACTTCCAGAGTTAAACCCGTGTGTGGATTCAGCAGTCTGCAAACACTTTCTCTGCAGAGTCCCCAAACAGGCGTTTTCAGCCCATTACCGGCATATGGAAGAAACAGCAGTAAGCACAGGGAAATATCTGCTTCTAAATCCAAAACGCAGCTATCTAACAGAACGGTTGTCAATGTGTGCACTCAACTTCCAGAGTTAAACCCGTGTGTGGATTCAGCAGTCTGCAAACACTTTCTCTGCAGAGTCCCCAAATAGGCGTTTTCAGCCCATTACCGGCATATGGAAGAAACAGCAGTAAGCACAGGGAAATATCTGCTTCTAAATCCAAAACGCAGCTATCTAACAGAACGGTTGTCAATGTGTGCACTCAACTTCCAGAGTTAAACCCGTGTGTGGATTCAGCAGTCTGCAAACACTTTCTCTGCAGAGTCCCCAAACAGGCGTTTTCAGCCCATTACCGGCATATGGAAGAAACAGCAGTAAGCACAGGGAAATATCTGCTTCTAAATCCAAAACGCAGCTATCTAACAGAACGGTTGTCAATGTGTGCACTCAACTTCCAGAGTTAAACCCGTGTGTGGATTCAGCAGTCTGCAAACACTTTCTCTGCAGAGTCCCAAAACAGGCGTTTTCAGCCCATTACCGGCATATGGAAGCAACAGCAGTAAGCCCAGGGAAATATCTGCTTCTAAATCCAAAACGCAGCTATCTAACAGAACGGTTGTCAATGTGTGCACTCACCTTCCAGAGTTAAACCCGTGTGTGGATTCAGCAGTCTGCAAACACTTTCTCTGCAGAGTCCCCAAACAGGCGTTTTCAGCCCATTACCGGCATATGGAAGAAACAGCAGTAAGCACAGGGAAATATCTGCTTCTAAATCCAAAACGCAGCTATCTAACAGAACGGTTGTCAATGTGTGCACTCAACTTCCAGAGTTAAACCCGTGTGTGGATTCAGCAGTCTGCAAACACTTTCTCTGCAGAGTCCCAAAACAGGCGTTTTCAGCCCATTACCGGCATATGGAAGCAACAGCAGTAAGCCCAGGGAAATATCTGCTTCTAAATCCAAAACGCAGCTATCTAACAGAACGGTTGTCAATGTGTGCACTCACCTTCCAGAGTTAAACCCGTGTGTGGATTCAGCAGTCTGCAAACACTTTCTCTGCAGAGTCCCAAAACAGGCGTTTTCAGCCCATTACCGGCATATGGAAGAAACAGCAGTAAGCACAGGGAAATATCTGCTTCTAAATCCAAAACGCAGCTATCTAACAGAACGGTTGTCAATGTGTGCACTCAACTTCCAGAGTTAAACCCGTGTGTGGATTCAGCAGTCTGCAAACACTTTCTCTGCAGAGTCCCCAAACAGGCGTTTTCAGCCCATTACCGGCATATGGAAGAAACAGCAGTAAGCACAGGGAAATATCTGCTTCTAAATCCAAAACGCAGCTATCTAACAGAACGGTTGTCAATGTGTGCACTCAACTTCCAGAGTTAAAACCGTGTGTGGATTCAGCAGTCTGCAAACACTTTCTCTGCAGAGTCCCCAAACAGGCGTTTTCAGCCCATTACCGGCATATGGAAGAAACAGCAGTAAGCACAGGGAAATATCTGCTTCTAAATCCAAAACGCAGCTATCTAACAGAACGGTTGTCAATGTGTGCACTCAACTTCCAGAGTTAAACCCGTGTGTGGATTCAGCAGTCTGCAAACACTTTCTCTGCAGAGTCCCAATACAGGCGTTTTCAGCCCATTACCGGCATATGGAAGAAACAGCAGTAAGCACAGGGAAATATCTGCTTCTAAATCCAAAACGCAGCTATCTAACAGAACGGTTGTCAATGTGTGCACTCAACTTCCAGAGTTAAACCCGTGTGTGGATTCAGCAGTCTGCAAACACTTTCTCTGCAGAGTCCCAAAACAGGCGTTTTCAGCCCATTACCGGCATATGGAAGCAACAGCAGTAAGCACAAGGAAATATCTGCTTCTAAATCCAAAACGCAGCTATCTAACAGAACGGTTGTCAATGTGTGCACTCACCTTCCAGAGTTAAACCCGTGTGTAGATTCAGCAGTCTGCAAACCCTTTCTCTGCAGAGTCCCAAAACAGGCGTTTTCAGCCCATTACCGGCATATGGAAGAAACAGCAGTAAGCACAGGGAAATATCTGCTTCTAAATCCAAAACGCAGCTATCTAACAGAACGGTTGTCAATGTGTGCACTCAACTTCCAGAGTTAAACCCGTGTGTGGATTCAGCAGTCTGCAAACACTTTCTCTGCAGAGTCCCCAAACAGGCGTTTTCAGCCCATTACCGGCATAAGGAAGAAACAGCAGTAAGCACAGGGAAATATCTGCTTCTAAATCCAAAACGCAGCTATCTAACAGAACGGTTGTCAATGTGTGCACTCAACTTCCAGAGTTAAACCCGTGTGTGGATTCAGCAGTCTGCAAACACTTTCTCTGCAGAGTCCCAAAACAGGCGTTTTCAGCCCATTACCGGCATATGGAAGAAACAGCAGTAAGCACAGGGAAATATCTGCTTCTAAATCCAAAACGCAGCTATCTAACAGAACGGTTGTCAATGTGTGCACTCAACTTCCAGAGTTAAACCCGTGTGTGGATTCAGCAGTCTGCAAACACTTTCTCTGCAGAGTCCCCAAACAGGCGTTTTCAGCCCATTACCGGCATATGGAAGAAACAGCAGTAAGCACAGGGAAATATCTGCTTCTAAATCCAAAACGCAGCTATCTAACAGAACGGTTGTCAATGTGTGCACTCAACTTCCAGAGTTAAACCCGTGTGTGGATTCAGCAGTCTGCAAACACTTTCTCTGCAGAGTCCCCAAACAGGCGTTTTCAGCCCATTACCGGCATATGGAAGAAACAGCAGTAAGCACAGGGAAATATCTGCTTCTAAATCCAAAACGCAGCTATCTAACAGAACGGTTGTCAATGTGTGCACTCAACTTCCAGAGTTAAACCCGTGTGTGGATTCAGCAGTCTGCAAACACTTTCTCTGCAGAGTCCCAAAACAGGCGTTTTCAGCCCATTACCGGCATATGGAAGAAACAGCAGTAAGCACAGTTAAATATCTGCTTCTAAATCCAAAACGCAGCTATCTAACAGAACGGTTGTCAATGTGTGCACTCAACTTCCAGAGTTAAACCCGTGTGTGGATTCAGCAGTCTGCAAACACTTTCTCTGCAGAGTCCCAAAACAGGCGTTTTCAGCCCATTATCGGCATATGGAAGAAACAGCAGTAAGCCCAGGGAAATATATGCTTCTAAATCCAAAACGCAGCTCTCTAGCAGAACGGTTGTCAATGTGTGCACTCAACTTCCAGAGTTAAACCCGTGTGTGGATTCAGCAGTCTGCAAACACTTTCTCTGCAGAGTCCCCAAACAGGCGTTTTCAGCCCATTACCGGCATATGGAAGAAACAGCAGTAAGCACAGGGAAATATCTGCTTCTAAATCCAAAACGCAGCTATCTAACAGAACGGTTGTCAATGTGTGCACTCAACTTCCAGAGTTAAACCCGTGTGTGGATTCAGCAGTCTGCAAACACTTTCTCTGCAGAGTCCCCAAACAGGCGTTTTCAGCCCATTACCGGCATATGGAAGAAACAGCAGTAAGCACAGGGAAATATCTGCTTCTAAATCCAAAACGCAGCTATCTAACAGAACGGTTGTCAATGTGTGCACTCAACTTCCAGAGTTAAACCCGTGTGTGGATTCAGCAGTCTGCAAACACTTTCTCTGCAGAGTCCCCAAACAGGCGTTTTCAGCCCATTACCGGCATATGGAAGAAACAGCAGTAAGCACAGTTAAATATCTGCTTCTAAATCCAAAACGCAGCTATCTAACAGAACGGTTGTCAATGTGTGCACTCAACTTCCAGAGTTAAACCCGTGTGTGGATTCAGCAGTCTGCAAACACTTTCTCTGCAGAGTCCCAAAACAGGCGTTTTCAGCCCATTATCGGCATATGGAAGAAACAGCAGTAAGCCCAGGGAAATATATGCTTCTAAATCCAAAACGCAGCTCTCTAGCAGAACGGTTGTCAATGTGTGCACTCAACTTCCAGAGTTAAACCCGTGTGTGGATTCAGCAGTCTGCAAACACTTTCTCTGCAGAGTCCCAAAGCAGGCGTTTTCAGCCCATTACCGGCATATGGAAGAAACAGCAGTAAGCACAGGGAAATATCTGCTTCTAAATCCAAAACGCAGCTATCTAACAGAACGGTTGTCAATGTGTGCACTCAACTTCCAGAGTTAAACCCGTGTGTGGATTCAGCAGTCTGCAAACACTTTCTCTGCAGAGTCCCCAAACAGGCGTTTTCAGCCCATTACCGGCATATGGAAGAAACAGCAGTAAGCACAGGGAAATATCTGCTTCTAAATCCAAAACGCAGCTATCTAACAGAACGGTTGTCAATGTGTGCACTCAACTTCCAGAGTTAAACCCGTGTGTGGATTCAGCAGTCTGCAAACACTTTCTCTGCAGAGTCCCAAAACAGGCGTTTTCAGCCCATTACCGGCATATGGAAGAAACAGCAGTAAACACAGGGAAATATCTGCTTCTAAATCCAAAACGCAGCTATCTAACAGAACGGTTGTCAATGTGTGCACTCAACTTCCAGAGTTAAACCCGTGTGTGGATTCAGCAGTCTGCAAACACTTTCTCTGCAGAGTCCCAAAACAGGCGTTTTCAGCCCATTACCGGCATATGGAAGAAACAGCAGTAAGCACAGGGAAATATCTGCTTCTAAATCCAAAACGCAGCTATCTAACAGAACGGTTGTCAATGTGTGCACTCAACTTCCAGTGTTAAACCCGTGTGTGGATTCAGCAGTCTGCAAACACTTTCTCTGCAGAGTCCCAAAACAGGCGTTTTCAGCCCATTACCGGCATATGGAAGAAACAGCAGTAAGCACAGGGAAATATCTGCTTCTAAATCCAAAACGCAGCTATCTAACAGAACGGTTGTCAATGTGTGCACTCAACTTCCAGAGTTAAACCCGTGTGTGGATTCAGCAGTCTGCAAACACTTTCTCTGCAGAGTCCCCAAACTGGAGTTTTCAGCCCATTTCCGGCATATGGAAGAAACAGCAGTAAGCACAGGGAAATATCTGCTTCTAAATCCAAAACACAGCTATCTAACAGAACGGTTGTCAATGTGTGCACTCAACTTCCAGAGTTAAACCCGTGTGTGGATTCAGCAGTCTGCAAACACTTTCTCTGCAGAGTCCCAAAACAGGCGTTTTCAGCCCATTACCGGCATATGGAAGAAACAGCAGTAAGCACAGGGAAATATCTGCTTCTAAATCCAAAACGCAGCTATCTAACAGAACGGTTGTCAATGTGTGCACTCAACTTCCAGAGTTAAACCCGTGTGTGGATTCAGCAGTCTGCAAACACTTTCTCTGCAGAGTCCCCAAACAGGCGTTTTCAGCCCATTACCGGCATATGGAAGAAACAGCAGTAAGCACAGGGAAATATCTGCTTCTAAATCCAAAACGCAGCTATCTAACAGAACGGTTGTCAATGTGTGCACTCAACTTCCAGAGTTAAACCCGTGTGTGGATTCAGCATTCTGCAAACACTTTCTCTGCAGAGTCCCAAAACAGGCGTTTTCAGCCCATTACCGGCATATGGAAGAAACAGCAGTAAGCACAGGGAAATATCTGCTTCTAAATCCAAAACGCAGCTATCTAACAGAACGGTTGTCAATGTGTGCACTCAACTTCCAGAGTTAAACCCGTGTGTGGATTCAGCAGTCTGCAAACACTTTCTCTGCAGAGTCCCAAAACAGGCGTTTTCAGCCCATTACCGGCATATGGAAGAAACAGCAGTAAGCACAGGGAAATATCTGCTTCTAAATCCAAAACGCAGCTATCTAACAGAACGGTTGTCAATGTGTGCACTCAACTTCCAGAGTTAAACCCGTGTGTGGATTCAGCAGTCTGCAAACACTTTCTCTGCAGAGTCCCCAAACAGGCGTTTTCAGCCCATTACCGGCATATGGAAGAAACAGCAGTAAGCACAGGGAAATATCTGCTTCTAAATCCAAAACGCAGCTATCTAACAGAACGGTTGTCAATGTGTGCACTCAACTTCCAGAGTTAAACCCGTGTGTGGATTCAGCAGTCTGCAAACACTTTCTCTGCAGAGTCCCCAAATAGGCGTTTTCAGCCCATTACCGGCATATGGAAGAAACAGCAGTAAGCACAGGGAAATATCTGCTTCTAAATCCAAAACGCAGCTATCTAACAGAACGGTTGTCAATGTGTGCACTCAACTTCCAGAGTTAAACCCGTGTGTGGATTCAGCAGTCTGCAAACACTTTCTCTGCAGAGTCCCCAAACAGGCGTTTTCAGCCCATTACCGGCATATGGAAGAAACAGCAGTAAGCACAGGGAAATATCTGCTTCTAAATCCAAAACGCAGCTATCTAACAGAACGGTTGTCAATGTGTGCACTCAACTTCCAGAGTTAAACCCGTGTGTGGATTCAGCAGTCTGCAAACACTTTCTCTGCAGAGTCCCAAAACAGGCGTTTTCAGCCCATTACCGGCATATGGAAGCAACAGCAGTAAGCCCAGGGAAATATCTGCTTCTAAATCCAAAACGCAGCTATCTAACAGAACGGTTGTCAATGTGTGCACTCACCTTCCAGAGTTAAACCCGTGTGTGGATTCAGCAGTCTGCAAACACTTTCTCTGCAGAGTCCCCAAACAGGCGTTTTCAGCCCATTACCGGCATATGGAAGAAACAGCAGTAAGCACAGGGAAATATCTGCTTCTAAATCCAAAACGCAGCTATCTAACAGAACGGTTGTCAATGTGTGCACTCAACTTCCAGAGTTAAACCCGTGTGTGGATTCAGCAGTCTGCAAACACTTTCTCTGCAGAGTCCCAAAACAGGCGTTTTCAGCCCATTACCGGCATATGGAAGCAACAGCAGTAAGCCCAGGGAAATATCTGCTTCTAAATCCAAAACGCAGCTATCTAACAGAACGGTTGTCAATGTGTGCACTCAACTTCCAGAGTTAAACCCGTGTGTGGATTCAGCAGTCTGCAAACACTTTCTCTGCAGAGTCCCCAAACAGGCGTTTTCAGCCCATTACCGGCATATGGAAGAAACAGCAGTAAGCACAGGGAAATATCTGCTTCTAAATCCAAAACGCAGCTATCTAACAGAACGGTTGTCAATGTGTGCACTCAACTTCCAGAGTTAAAACCGTGTGTGGATTCAGCAGTCTGCAAACACTTTCTCTGCAGAGTCCCCAAACAGGCGTTTTCAGCCCATTACCGGCATATGGAAGAAACAGCAGTAAGCACAGGGAAATATCTGCTTCTAAATCCAAAACGCAGCTATCTAACAGAACGGTTGTCAATGTGTGCACTCAACTTCCAGAGTTAAACCCGTGTGAGGATTCAGCAGTCTGCAAACACTTTCTCTGCAGAGTCCCCAAACAGGCGTTTTCAGCCCATTACCGGCATATGGAAGAAACAGCAGTAAGCACAGGGAAATATCTGCTTCTAAATCCAAAACGCAGCTATCTAACAGAACGGTTGTCAATGTGTGCACTCAACTTCCAGAGTTAAACCCGTGTGTGGATTCAGCAGTCTGCAAACACTTTCTCTGCAGAGTCCCCAAACAGGCGTTTTCAGCCCATTACCGGCATATGGAAGAAACAGCAGTAAGCACAGGGAAATATCTGCTTCTAAATCCAAAACGCAGCTATCTAACAGAACGGTTGTCAATGTGTGCACTCAACTTCCAGAGTTAAACCCGTGTGTGGATTCAGCAGTCTGCAAACACTTTCTCTGCAGAGTCCCAAAACAGGCGTTTTCAGCCCATTACCGGCATATGGAAGCAACAGCAGTAAGCACAAGGAAATATCTGCTTCTAAATCCAAAACGCAGCTATCTAACAGAACGGTTGTCAATGTGTGCACTCACCTTCCAGAGTTAAACCCGTGTGTAGATTCAGCAGTCTGCAAACACTTTCTCTGCAGAGTCCCAAAACAGGCGTTTTCAGCCCATTACCGGCATATGGAAGAAACAGCAGTAAGCACAGGGAAATATCTGCTTCTAAATCCAAAACGCAGCTATCTAACAGAACGGTTGTCAATGTGTGCACTCAACTTCCAGAGTTAAACCCGTGTGTGGATTCAGCAGTCTGCAAACACTTTCTCTGCAGAGTCCCCAAACAGGCGTTTTCAGCCCATTACCGGCATAAGGAAGAAACAGCAGCAAGCACAGGGAAATATCTGCTTCTAAATCCAAAACGCAGCTATCTAACACAACGGTTGTCAATGTGTGCACTCAACTTCCAGAGTTAAACCCGTGTGTGGATTCAGCAGTCTGCAAACACTTTCTCTGCAGAGTCCCAAAACAGGCGTTTTCAGCCCATTACCGGCATATGGAAGAAACAGCAGTAAACACAGGGAAATATCTGCTTCTAAATCCAAAACGCAGCTATCTAACAGAACGGTTGTCAATGTGTGCACTCAACTTCCAGAGTTAAACCCGTGTGTGGATTCAGCAGTCTGCAAACACTTTCTCTGCAGAGTCCCAAAACAGGCGTTTTCAGCCCATTACCGGCATATGGAAGAAACAGCAGTAAGCACAGGGAAATATCTGCTTCTAAATCCAAAACGCAGCTATCTAACAGAACGGTTGTCAATGTGTGCACTCAACTTCCAGTGTTAAACCCGTGTGTGGATTCAGCAGTCTGCAAACACTTTCTCTGCAGAGTCCCAAAACAGGCGTTTTCAGCCCATTACCGGCATATGGAAGAAACAGCAGTAAGCACAGGGAAATATCTGCTTCTAAATCCAAAACGCAGCTATCTAACAGAACGGTTGTCAATGTGTGCACTCAACTTCCAGAGTTAAACCCGTGTGTGGATTCAGCAGTCTGCAAACACTTTCTCTGCAGAGTCCCCAAACTGGAGTTTTCAGCCCATTTCCGGCATATGGAAGAAACAGCAGTAAGCACAGGGAAATATCTGCTTCTAAATCCAAAACACAGCTATCTAACAGAACGGTTGTCAATGTGTGCACTCAACTTCCAGAGTTAAACCCGTGTGTGGATTCAGCAGTCTGCAAACACTTTCTCTGCAGAGTCCCAAAACAGGCGTTTTCAGCCCATTACCGGCATATGGAAGAAACAGCAGTAAGCACAGGGAAATATCTGCTTCTAAATCCAAAACGCAGCTATCTAACAGAACGGTTGTCAATGTGTGCACTCAACTTCCAGAGTTAAACCCGTGTGTGGATTCAGCAGTCTGCAAACACTTTCTCTGCAGAGTCCCCAAACAGGCGTTTTCAGCCCATTACCGGCATATGGAAGAAACAGCAGTAAGCACAGGGAAATATCTGCTTCTAAATCCAAAACGCAGCTATCTAACAGAACGGTTGTCAATGTGTGCACTCAACTTCCAGAGTTAAACCCGTGTGTGGATTCAGCATTCTGCAAACACTTTCTCTGCAGAGTCCCAAAACAGGCGTTTTCAGCCCATTACCGGCATATGGAAGAAACAGCAGTAAGCACAGGGAAATATCTGCTTCTAAATCCAAAACGCAGCTATCTAACAGAACGGTTGTCAATGTGTGCACTCAACTTCCAGAGTTAAACCCGTGTGTGGATTCAGCAGTCTGCAAACACTTTCTCTGCAGAGTCCCAAAACAGGCGTTTTCAGCCCATTACCGGCATATGGAAGAAACAGCAGTAAGCACAGGGAAATATCTGCTTCTAAATCCAAAACGCAGCTATCTAACAGAACGGTTGTCAATGTGTGCACTCAACTTCCAGAGTTAAACCCGTGTGTGGATTCAGCAGTCTGCAAACACTTTCTCTGCAGAGTCCCCAAACAGGCGTTTTCAGCCCATTACCGGCATATGGAAGAAACAGCAGTAAGCACAGGGAAATATCTGCTTCTAAATCCAAAACGCAGCTATCTAACAGAACGGTTGTCAATGTGTGCACTCAACTTCCAGAGTTAAACCCGTGTGTGGATTCAGCAGTCTGCAAACACTTTCTCTGCAGAGTCCCCAAATAGGCGTTTTCAGCCCATTACCGGCATATGGAAGAAACAGCAGTAAGCACAGGGAAATATCTGCTTCTAAATCCAAAACGCAGCTATCTAACAGAACGGTTGTCAATGTGTGCACTCAACTTCCAGAGTTAAACCCGTGTGTGGATTCAGCAGTCTGCAAACACTTTCTCTGCAGAGTCCCCAAACAGGCGTTTTCAGCCCATTACCGGCATATGGAAGAAACAGCAGTAAGCACAGGGAAATATCTGCTTCTAAATCCAAAACGCAGCTATCTAACAGAACGGTTGTCAATGTGTGCACTCAACTTCCAGAGTTAAACCCGTGTGTGGATTCAGCAGTCTGCAAACACTTTCTCTGCAGAGTCCCAAAACAGGCGTTTTCAGCCCATTACCGGCATATGGAAGCAACAGCAGTAAGCCCAGGGAAATATCTGCTTCTAAATCCAAAACGCAGCTATCTAACAGAACGGTTGTCAATGTGTGCACTCACCTTCCAGAGTTAAACCCGTGTGTGGATTCAGCAGTCTGCAAACACTTTCTCTGCAGAGTCCCCAAACAGGCGTTTTCAGCCCATTACCGGCATATGGAAGAAACAGCAGTAAGCACAGGGAAATATCTGCTTCTAAATCCAAAACGCAGCTATCTAACAGAACGGTTGTCAATGTGTGCACTCAACTTCCAGAGTTAAACCCGTGTGTGGATTCAGCAGTCTGCAAACACTTTCTCTGCAGAGTCCCAAAACAGGCGTTTTCAGCCCATTACCGGCATATGGAAGCAACAGCAGTAAGCCCAGGGAAATATCTGCTTCTAAATCCAAAACGCAGCTATCTAACAGAACGGTTGTCAATGTGTGCACTCAACTTCCAGAGTTAAACCCGTGTGTGGATTCAGCAGTCTGCAAACACTTTCTCTGCAGAGTCCCCAAACAGGCGTTTTCAGCCCATTACCGGCATATGGAAGAAACAGCAGTAAGCACAGGGAAATATCTGCTTCTAAATCCAAAACGCAGCTATCTAACAGAACGGTTGTCAATGTGTGCACTCAACTTCCAGAGTTAAAACCGTGTGTGGATTCAGCAGTCTGCAAACACTTTCTCTGCAGAGTCCCCAAACAGGCGTTTTCAGCCCATTACCGGCATATGGAAGAAACAGCAGTAAGCACAGGGAAATATCTGCTTCTAAATCCAAAACGCAGCTATCTAACAGAACGGTTGTCAATGTGTGCACTCAACTTCCAGAGTTAAAACCGTGTGTGGATTCAGCAGTCTGCAAACACTTTCTCTGCAGAGTCCCCAAACAGGCGTTTTCAGCCCATTACCGGCATATGGAAGAAACAGCAGTAAGCACAGGGAAATATCTGCTTCTAAATCCAAAACGCAGCTATCTAACAGAACGGTTGTCAATGTGTGCACTCAACTTCCAGAGTTAAACCCGTGTGTGGATTCAGCAGTCTGCAAACACTTTCTCTGCAGAGTCCCCAAACAGGCGTTTTCAGCCCATTACCGGCATATGGAAGAAACAGCAGTAAGCACAGGGAAATATCTGCTTCTAAATCCAAAACGCAGCTATCTAACAGAACGGTTGTCAATGTGTGCACTCAACTTCCAGAGTTAAACCCGTGTGTGGATTCAGCAGTCTGCAAACACTTTCTCTGCAGAGTCCCAAAACAGGCGTTTTCAGCCCATTACCGGCATATGGAAGCAACAGCAGTAAGCACAAGGAAATATCTGCTTCTAAATCCAAAACGCAGCTATCTAACAGAACGGTTGTCAATGTGTGCACTCACCTTCCAGAGTTAAACCCGTGTGTAGATTCAGCAGTCTGCAAACACTTTCTCTGCAGAGTCCCAAAACAGGCGTTTTCAGCCCATTACCGGCATATGGAAGAAACAGCAGTAAGCACAGGGAAATATCTGCTTCTAAATCCAAAACGCAGCTATCTAACAGAACGGTTGTCAATGTGTGCACTCAACTTCCAGAGTTAAACCCGTGTGTGGATTCAGCAGTCTGCAAACACTTTCTCTGCAGAGTCCCCAAACAGGCGTTTTCAGCCCATTACCGGCATAAGGAAGAAACAGCAGCAAGCACAGGGAAATATCTGCTTCTAAATCCAAAACGCAGCTATCTAACACAACGGTTGTCAATGTGTGCACTCAACTTCCAGAGTTAAACCCGTGTGTGGATTCAGCAGTCTGCAAACACTTTCTCTGCAGAGTCCCAAAACAGGCGTTTTCAGCCCATTACCGGCATATGGAAGAAACAGCAGTAAGCACAGTTAAATATCTGCTTCTAAATCCAAAACGCAGCTATCTAACAGAACGGTTGTCAATGTGTGCACTCAACTTCCAGAGTTAAACCCGTGTGTGGATTCAGCAGTCTGCAAACACTTTCTCTGCAGAGTCCCAAAACAGGCGTTTTCAGCCCATTATCGGCATATGGAAGAAACAGCAGTAAGCCCAGGGAAATATATGCTTCTAAATCCAAAACGCAGCTCTCTAGCAGAACGGTTGTCAATGTGTGCACTCAACTTCCAGAGTTAAACCCATGTGTGGATTCAGCAGTCTGCAAACACTTTCTCTGCAGAGTCCCCAAACAGGCGTTTTCAGCCCATTACCGGCATATGGAAGAAACAGCATTAAGCACAGGGAAATATCTGCTTCTAAATCCAAAACGCAGCTATCTAACAGAACGGTTGTCAATGTGTGCACTCAACTTCCAGAGTTAAACCCGTGTGTGGATTCAGCAGTCTGCAAACACTTTCTCTGCAGAGTCCCCAAACAGGCGTTTTCAGCCCATTACCGGCATATGGAAGAAACAGCAGTAAGCACAGGGAAATATCTGCTTCTAAATCCAAAACGCAGCTATCTAACAGAACGGTTGTCAATGTGTGCACTCAACTTCCAGAGTTAAACCCGTGTGTGGATTCAGCAGTCTGCAAACACTTTCTCTGCAGAGTCCCCAAACAGGCGATTTCAGCCCATTACCGGCATATGGAAGAAACAGCAGTAAGCACAGTTAAATATCTGCTTCTAAATCCAAAACGCAGCTATCTAACAGAACGGTTGTCAATGTGTGCACTCAACTTCCAGAGTTAAACCCGTGTGTGGATTCAGCAGTCTGCAAACACTTTCTCTGCAGAGTCCCAAAACAGGCGTTTTCAGCCCATTACCGGCATATGGAAGAAACAGCAGTAAGCCCAGGGAAATATATGCTTCTAAATCCAAAACGCAGCTCTCTAGCAGAACGGTTGTCAATGTGTGCACTCAACTTCCAGAGTTAAACCCGTGTGTGGATTCAGCAGTCTGCAAACACTTTCTCTGCAGAGTCCCAAAACAGGCGTTTTCAGCCCATTACCGGCATATGGAAGAAACAGCAGTAAGCACAGGGAAATATCTGCTTCTAAATCCAAAACGCAGCTATCTAACAGAACGGTTGTCAATGTGTGCACTCAACTTCCAGAGTTAAACCCGTGTGTGGATTCAGCAGTCTGCAAACACTTTCTCTGCAGAGTCCCCAAACAGGCGTTTTCAGCCCATTACCGGCATATGGAAGAAACAGCAGTAAGCACAGGGAAATATCTGCTTCTAAATCCAAAACGCAGCTATCTAACAGAACGGTTGGCAATGTGTGCACTCAACTTCCAGAGTTAAACACGTGTGTGGATTCAGCAGTCTGCAAACACTTTCTCTGCAGAGTCCCAAAACAGGCGTTTTCAGCCCATTACCGGCATATGGAAGAAACAGCAGTAAGCACAGGGAAATATCTGCTTCTAAATCCAAAACGCAGCTATCTAACAGAACGGTTGTCAATGTGTGCACTCAACTTCCAGAGTTAAACCCGTGTGTGGATTCAGCAGTCTGTAAACACTTTCTCTGCAGAGTCCCAAAACAGGCGTTTTCAGCCCATTACCGGCATATGGAAGAAACAGCAGTAAGCACAGGGAAATATCTGCTTCTAAATCCAAAACGCAGCTATCTAACAGAACGGTTGACAATGTGTGCACTCAACTTCCAGAGTTAAACCCGTGTGTGGATTCAGCAGTCTGCAAACACTTTCTCTGCAGAGTCCCAAAACAGGCGTTTTCAGCCCATTACCGGCATATGGAAGAAACAGCAGTAAGCACAGGGAAATATCTGCTTCTAAATCCAAAACGCAGCTATCTAACAGAACGGTTGTCAATGTGTGCACTCAACTTCCAGAGTTAAACCCGTGTGTGGATTCAGCAGTCTGCAAACACTTTCTCTGCAGAGTCCCCAAACAGGCGTTTTCAGCCCGTTACCGGCATATGGAAGAAACAGCAGTAAGCTCAGGGAAATATCTGCTTCTAAATCCAAAACGCAGCTATCTAACAGAACGGTTGTCAATGTGTGCACTCAACTTCCAGAGTTAAACCCGTGTGTGGATTCAGCAGTCTGCAAACACTTTCTCTGCAGAGTCCCAAAACAGGCGTTTTCAGCCCATTACCGGCATATGGAAGAAACAGCAGTAAGCACAGGGAAATATCTGCTTCTAAATCCAAAACGCAGCTATCTAACAGAACGGTTGTCAATGTGTGCACTCAACTTCCAGAGTTAAACCCGTGTGTGGATTCAGCAGTCTACAAACACTTTCTCTGCAGAGTCCCAAAGCAGGCGTTTTCAGCCCATTACCGGCATATGGAAGAAACAGCAGTAAGCACAGGGAAATATCTGCTTCTAAATCCAAAACGCAGCTATCTAACAGAACGGTTGTCAATGTGTGCACTCAACTTCCAGAGTTAAACCCGTGTGTGGATTCAGCAGTCTGCAAACACTTTCTCTGCAGAGTCCCAAAACAGGCGTTTTCAGCCCATTACCGGCATAAGGAAGAAACAGCAGTAAGCACAGGGAAATATCTGCTTCTAAATCCAAAACGCAGCTATCTAACAGAACGGTTGTCAATGTGTGCACTCAACTTCCAGAGTTAAACCCGTGTGTGGATTCAGCAGTCTGCAAACACTTTCTCTGCAGAGTCCCAAAACAGGCGTTTTCAGCCCATTACCGGCATATGGAAGCAACAGCAGTAAGCACAAGGAAATATCTGCTTCTAAATCCAAAACGCAGCTATCTAACAGAACGGTTGTCAATGTGTGCACTCACCTTCCAGAGTTAAACCCGTGTGTAGATTCAGCAGTCTGCAAACACTTTCTCTGCAGAGTCCCAAAACAGGCGTTTTCAGCCCATTACCGGCATATGGAAGAAACAGCAGTAAGCACAGGGAAATATCTGCTTCTAAATCCAAAACGCAGCTATCTAACAGAACGGTTGTCAATGTGTGCACTCAACTTCCAGAGTTAAACCCGTGTGTGGATTCAGCAGTCTGCAAACACTTTCTCTGCAGAGTCCCCAAACAGGCGTTTTCAGCCCATTACCGGCATAAGGAAGAAACAGCAGTAAGCACAGGGAAATATCTGCTTCTAAATCCAAAACGCAGCTATCTAACACAACGGTTGTCAATGTGTGCACTCAACTTCCAGAGTTAAACCCGTGTGTGGATTCAGCAGTCTGCAAACACTTTCTCTGCAGAGTCCCAAAACAGGCGTTTTCAGCCCATTACCGGCATATGGAAGAAACAGCAGTAAGCACAGTTAAATATCTGCTTCTAAATCCAAAACGCAGCTATCTAACAGAACGGTTGTCAATGTGTGCACTCAACTTCCAGAGTTAAACCCGTGTGTGGATTCAGCAGTCTGCAAACACTTTCTCTGCAGAGTCCCAAAACAGGCGTTTTCAGCCCATTACCGGCATATGGAAGAAACAGCAGTAAGCCCAGGGAAATATATGCTTCTAAATCCAAAACGCAGCTCTCTACCAGAACGGTTGTCAATGTGTGCACTCAACTTCCAGAGTTAAACCCATGTGTGGATTCAGCAGTCTGCAAACACTTTCTCTGCAGAGTCCCCAAACAGGCGTTTTCAGCCCATTACCGGCATATGGAAGAAACAGCATTAAGCACAGGGAAATATCTGCTTCTAAATCCAAAACGCAGCTATCTAACAGAACGGTTGTCAATGTGTGCACTCAACTTCCAGAGTTAAACCCGTGTGTGGATTCAGCAGTCTGCAAACACTTTCTCTGCAGAGTCCCCAAACAGGCGTTTTCAGCCCATTACCGGCATATGGAAGAAACAGCAGTAAGCACAGGGAAATATCTGCTTCTAAATCCAAAACGCAGCTATCTAACAGAACGGTTGTCAATGTGTGCACTCAACTTCCAGAGTTAAACCCGTGTGTGGATTCAGCAGTCTGCAAACACTTTCTCTGCAGAGTCCCCAAACAGGCGATTTCAGCCCATTACCGGCATATGGAAGAAACAGCAGTAAGCACAGTTAAATATCTGCTTCTAAATCCAAAACGCAGCTATCTAACAGAACGGTTGTCAATGTGTGCACTCAACTTCCAGAGTTAAACCCGTGTGTGGATTCAGCAGTCTGCAAACACTTTCTCTGCAGAGTCCCAAAACAGGCGTTTTCAGCCCATTACCGGCATATGGAAGAAACAGCAGTAAGCCCAGGGAAATATATGCTTCTAAATCCAAAACGCAGCTCTCTAGCAGAACGGTTGTCAATGTGTGCACTCAACTTCCAGAGTTAAACCCGTGTGTGGATTCAGCAGTCTGCAAACACTTTCTCTGCAGAGTCCCAAAACAGGCGTTTTCAGCCCATTACCGGCATATGGAAGAAACAGCAGTAAGCACAGGGAAATATCTGCTTCTAAATCCAAAACGCAGCTATCTAACAGAACGGTTGTCAATGTGTGCACTCAACTTCCAGAGTTAAACCCGTGTGTGGATTCAGCAGTCTGCAAACACTTTCTCTGCAGAGTCCCCAAACAGGCGTTTTCAGCCCATTACCGGCATATGGAAGAAACAGCAGTAAGCACAGGGAAATATCTGCTTCTAAATCCAAAACGCAGCTATCTAACAGAACGGTTGGCAATGTGTGCACTCAACTTCCAGAGTTAAACACGTGTGTGGATTCAGCAGTCTGCAAACACTTTCTCTGCAGAGTCCCAAAACAGGCGTTTTCAGCCCATTACCGGCATATGGAAGAAACAGCAGTAAGCACAGGGAAATATCTGCTTCTAAATCCAAAACGCAGCTATCTAACAGAACGGTTGTCAATGTGTGCACTCAACTTCCAGAGTTAAACCCGTGTGTGGATTCAGCAGTCTGTAAACACTTTCTCTGCAGAGTCCCAAAACAGGCGTTTTCAGCCCATTACCGGCATATGGAAGAAACAGCAGTAAGCACAGGGAAATATCTGCTTCTAAATCCAAAACGCAGCTATCTAACAGAACGGTTGACAATGTGTGCACTCAACTTCCAGAGTTAAACCCGTGTGTGGATTCAGCAGTCTGCAAACACTTTCTCTGCAGAGTCCCAAAACAGGCGTTTTCAGCCCATTACCGGCATATGGAAGAAACAGCAGTAAGCACAGGGAAATATCTGCTTCTAAATCCAAAACGCAGCTATCTAACAGAACGGTTGTCAATGTGTGCACTCAACTTCCAGAGTTAAACCCGTGTGTGGATTCAGCAGTCTGCAAACACTTTCTCTGCAGAGTCCCCAAACAGGCGTTTTCAGCCCGTTACCGGCATATGGAAGAAACAGCAGTAAGCTCAGGGAAATATCTGCTTCTAAATCCAAAACGCAGCTATCTAACAGAACGGTTGTCAATGTGTGCACTCAACTTCCAGAGTTAAACCCGTGTGTGGATTCAGCAGTCTGCAAACACTTTCTCTGCAGAGTCCCAAAACAGGCGTTTTCAGCCCATTACCGGCATATGGAAGAAACAGCAGTAAGCACAGGGAAATATCTGCTTCTAAATCCAAAACGCAGCTATCTAACAGAACGGTTGTCAATGTGTGCACTCAACTTCCAGAGTTAAACCCGTGTGTGGATTCAGCAGTCTGCAAACACTTTCTCTGCAGAGTCCCAAAGCAGGCGTTTTCAGCCCATTACCGGCATATGGAAGAAACAGCAGTAAGCACAGGGAAATATCTGCTTCTAAATCCAAAACGCAGCTATCTAACAGAACGGTTGTCAATGTGTGCACTCAACTTCCAGAGTTAAACCCGTGTGTGGATTCAGCAGTCTGCAAACACTTTCTCTGCAGAGTCCCAAAACAGGCGTTTTCAGCCCATTACCGGCATAAGGAAGAAACAGCAGTAAGCACAGGGAAATATCTGCTTCTAAATCCAAAACGCAGCTATCTAACAGAACGGTTGTCAATGTGTGCACTCAACTTCCAGAGTTAAACCCGTGTGTGGATTCAGCAGTCTGCAAACACTTTCTCTGCAGAGTCCCAAAACAGGCGTTTTCAGCCCATTACCGGCATATGGAAGAAACAGCAGTAAGCACAGGGAAATATCTGCTTCTAAATCCAAAACGCAGCTATCTAACAGAACGGTTGTCAATGTGTGCACTCAACTTCCAGAGTTAAACCCGTGTGTGGATTCAGCAGTCTGCAAACACTTTCTCTGCAGAGTCCCAAAACAGGCGTTTTCAGCCCATTACCGGCATATGGAAGAAACAGCAGTAAGCACAGGGAAATATCTGCTTCTAAATCCAAAACGCAGCTATCTAACAGAACGGTTGTCAATGTGTGCACTCAACTTCCAGAGTTAAACCCGTGTGTGGATTCAGCAGTCTGCAAACACTTTCTCTGCAGAGT
Organism: Aotus nancymaae; assembly: GCF_030222135.1. NCBI lineage: Eukaryota > Metazoa > Chordata > Mammalia > Primates > Aotidae > Aotus > Aotus nancymaae. The sequence continues at coordinate 124,701 of NW_026988726.1, forward strand.
CCCCAAACAGGCGTTTTCAGCCCGTTACCGGCATATGGAAGAAACAGCAGTAAGCACAGGGAAATATCTGCTTCTAAATCCAAAACGCAACTATCTAACAGAACGGTTGTCAATGTGTGCACTCAACTTCCAGAGTTAAACCCTTGTGTGGATTCAACAGTCTGCAAACACTTTCTCTGCAGAGTCCCAAAACAGGCGTTTTCAGCCCATTACCGGCATATGGAAGAAACAGCAGTAAGCACAGGGAAATATCTGCTTCTAAATCCAAAACGCAGCTATCTAACAGAACGGTTGTCAATGTGTACACTCAACTTCCAGAGTTAAACCCGTGTGTGGATTCAGCAGTCTGCAAACACTTTCTCTGCAGAGTCCCAAAACAGGCGTTTTCAGCCCATTACCGGCATGTGGAAGAAACAGCAGTAAGCACAGGGAAATATCTGCTTCTAAATCCAAAACGCAGCTATCTAACAGAACGGTTGTCAATGTGTGCACTCAACTTCCAGAGTTAAACCCGTGTGTGGATTCAGCAGTCTGCAAACACTTTCTCTGCAGAGTCCCCAAACAGGCGTTTTCAGCCCATTACCGGCATATGGAAGAAACAGCAGTAAGCACAGGGAAATATCTGCTTCTAAATCCAAAACGCAGCTATCTAACAGAACGGTTGTCAATGTGTGCACTCAACTTCCAGAGTTAAACCCATGTGTGGATTCAGCAGTCTGCAAACACTTTCTCTGCAGAGTCCCAAAACAGGCGTTTTCAGCCCTTTACCGGCATATGGAAGAAACAGCAGTAAGCACAGGGAAATATCTGCTTCTAAATCCAAAACGCAGCTATCTAACAGAACGGTTGTCAATGTGTGCACTCAACTTCCAGAGTTAAACCCGTGTGTGGATTCAGCAGTCTGCAAACACTTTCTCTGCAGAGTCCCAATACAGGCGTTTTCAGCCCATTACCGTCATATGGAAGAAACAGCAGTAAGCACAGGGAAATATCTGCTTCTAAATCCAAAACGCAGCTATCTAACAGAACGGTTGTCAATGTGTGCACTCAACTTCCAGAGTTAAACCCGTGTGTGGATTCAGCAGTCTGCAAACACTTTCTCTGCAGAGTCCCCAAACTGGAGTTTTCAGCCCATTTCCGGCATATGGAAGAAACAGCAGTAAGCACAGGGAAATATCTGCTTCTAAATCCAAAACGCAGCTATCTAACAGAACGGTTGTCAATGTGTGCACTCAACTTCCAGAGTTAAACCCGTGTGTGGATTCAGCAGTCTGCAAACACTTTCTCTGCAGAGTCCCAAAACAGGCGTTTTCAGCCCATTACCGGCATATGGAAGAAACAGCAGTAAGCACAGGGAAATATCTGCTTCTAAATCCAAAACGCAGCTATCTAACAGAACGGTTGTCAATGTGTGCACTCAACTTCCAGAGTTTAAACCCGTGTGTGGATTCAGCAGTCTGCAAACACTTTCTCTGCAGAGTCCCCAAACAGGCGTTTTCAGCCCGTTACCGGCATATGGAAGAAACAGCAGTAAGCTCAGGGAAATATCTGCTTCTAAATCCAAAACGCAGCTATCTAACAGAACGGTTGTCAATGTGTGCACTCAACTTCCAGAGTTAAACCCGTGTGTGGATTCAGCAGTCTGCAAACACTTTCTCTGCAGAGTCCCAAAACAGGCGTTTTCAGCCCATTACCGGCATATGGAAGAAACAGCAGTAAGCACAGGGAAATATCTGCTTCTAAATCCAAAACGCAGCTATCTAACAGAACGGTTGTCAATGTGTGCACTCAACTTCCAGAGTTAAACCCGTGTGTGGATTCAGCAGTCTGCAAACACTTTCTCTGCAGAGTCCCAAAGCAGGCGTTTTCAGCCCATTACCGGCATATGGAAGAAACAGCAGTAAGCACAGGGAAATATCTGCTTCTAAATCCAAAACGCAGCTATCTAACAGAACGGTTGTCAATGTGTGCACTCAACTTCCAGAGTTAAACCCGTGTGTGGATTCAGCAGTCTGCAAACACTTTCTCTGCAGAGTCCCAAAACAGGCGTTTTCAGCCCATTACCGGCATAAGGAAGAAACAGCAGTAAGCACAGGGAAATATCTGCTTCTAAATCCAAAACGCAGCTATCTAACAGAACGGTTGTCAATGTGTGCACTCAACTTCCAGAGTTAAACCCGTGTGTGGATTCAGCAGTCTGCAAACACTTTCTCTGCAGAGTCCCAAAACAGGCGTTTTCAGCCCATTACCGGCATATGGAAGAAACAGCAGTAAGCACAGGGAAATATCTGCTTCTAAATCCAAAACGCAGCTATCTAACAGAACGGTTGTCAATGTGTGCACTCAACTTCCAGAATTAAACCCGTGTGTGGATTCAGCAGTCTGCAAACACTTTCTCTGCAGAGTCCCAAAACAGGCGTTTTCAGCCCATTACCGGCATATGGAAGAAACAGCAGTAAGCACAGGGAAATATCTGCTTCTAAATCCAAAACGCAGCTATCTAACAGAACGGTTGTCAATGTGTGCACTCAACTTCCAGAGTTAAACCCGTGTGTGGATTCAGCAGTCTGCAAACACTTTCTCTGCAGAGTCCCCAAACAGGCGTTTTCAGCCCGTTACCGGCATATGGAAGAAACAGCAGTAAGCACAGGGAAATATCTGCTTCTAAATCCAAAACGCAACTATCTAACAGAACGGTTGTCAATGTGTGCACTCAACTTCCAGAGTTAAACCCTTGTGTGGATTCAACAGTCTGCAAACACTTTCTCTGCAGAGTCCCAAAACAGGCGTTTTCAGCCCATTACCGGCATATGGAAGAAACAGCAGTAAGCACAGGGAAATATCTGCTTCTAAATCCAAAACGCAGCTATCTAACAGAACGGTTGTCAATGTGTACACTCAACTTCCAGAGTTAAACCCGTGTGTGGATTCAGCAGTCTGCAAACACTTTCTCTGCAGAGTCCCAAAACAGGCGTTTTCAGCCCATTACCGGCATGTGGAAGAAACAGCAGTAAGCACAGGGAAATATCTGCTTCTAAATCCAAAACGCAGCTATCTAACAGAACGGTTGTCAATGTGTGCACTCAACTTCCAGAGTTAAACCCGTGTGTGGATTCAGCAGTCTGCAAACACTTTCTCTGCAGAGTCCCAATACAGGCGTTTTCAGCCCATTACCGGCATATGGAAGCAACAGCAGTAAGCGCAGGGAAATATCTGCTTCTAAATCCAAAACGCAGCTATCTAACAGAACGGTTGTCAATGTGTGCACTCAACTTCCAGAGTTAAACCCGTGTGTGGATTCAGCAGTCTGCAAACACTTTCTCTGCAGAGTCCCAAAACAGGCGTTTTCAGCCCATTACCGGCATATGGAAGAAACAGCAGTAAGCACAGGGAAATATCTGCTTCTAAATCCAAAACGCAGCTATCTAACAGAACGGTTGTCAATGTGTGCACTCAACTTCCAGAGTTAAACCCGTGTGTGGATTCAGCAGTCTGCAAACACTTTCTCTGCAGAGTCCCCAAACAGGCGTTTTCAGCCCATTACCGGCATATGGAAGAAACAGCAGTAAGCACAGGGAAATATCTGCTTCTAAATCCAAAACGCAGCTATCTAACAGAACGGTTGTCAATGTGTGCACTCAACTTCCAGAGTTAAACCCGTGTGTGGATTCAGCAGTCTGCAAACACTTTCTCTGCAGAGTCCCAAAACAGGCGTTTTCAGCCCTTTACCGGCATATGGAAGAAACAGCAGTAAGCACAGGGAAATATCTGCTTCTAAATCCAAAACGCAGCTATCTAACAGAACGGTTGTCAATGTGTGCACTCAACTTCCAGAGTTAAACCCGTGTGTGGATTCAGCAGTCTGCAAACACTTTCTCTGCAGAGTCCCAATACAGGCGTTTTCAGCCCATTACCGGCATATGGAAGAAACAGCAGTAAGCACAGGGAAATATCTGCTTCTAAATCCAAAACGCAGCTATCTAACAGAACGGTTGTCAATGTGTGCACTCAACTTCCAGAGTTAAACCCGTGTGTGGATTCAGCAGTCTGCAAACACTTTCTCTGCAGAGTCCCAAAACAGGCGTTTTCAGCCCATTACCGGCATATGGAAGAAACAGCAGTAAGCACAGGGAAATATCTGCTTCTAAATCCAAAACGCAGCTATCTAACAGAACGGTTGTCAATGTGTGCACTCAACTTCCAGAGTTAAACCCGTGTGTGGATTCAGCAGTCTGCAAACACTTTCTCTGCAGAGTCCCAAAACAGGCGTTTTCAGCCCATTACCGGCATATGGAAGAAACAGCAGTAAGCACAGGGAAATATCTGCTTCTAAATCCAAAACGCAACTATCTAACAGAACGGTTGTCAATGTGTGCACTCAACTTCCAGAGTTAAACCCGTGTGTGGATTCAGCAGTCTGCAAACACTTTCTCTGCAGAGTCCCAAAACAGGCGTTTTCAGCCTATTACCGGCATATGGAAGAAACAGCAGTAAGCCCAGGGAAATATCTGCTTCTAAATCCAAAACGCAGCTATCTAACAGAACGGTTGTCAATGTGTGCACTCAACTTCCAGAGTTAAACCCGTGTGTGGATTCAGCAGTCTGCAAACACTTTCTCTGCAGAGTCCCCAAACTGGAGTTTTCAGCCCATTTCCGGCATATGGAAGAAACAGCAGTAAGCACAGGGAAATATCTGCTTCTAAATCCAAAACGCAGCTATCTAACAGAACGGTTGTCAATGTGTGCACTCAACTTCCAGAGTTAAACCCGTGTGTGGATTCAGCAGTCTGCAAACACTTTCTCTGCAGAGTCCCAAAACAGGCGTTTTCAGCCCATTACCGGCATATGGAAGAAACAGCAGTAAGCCCAGGGAAATATCTGCTTCTAAATCCAAAACGCAGCTATCTAACAGAACGGTTGTCAATGTGTGCACTCAACTTCCAGAGTTAAACCCGTGTGTGGATTCAGCAGTCTGCAAACACTTTCTCTGCAGAGTCCCCAAACAGGCGTTTTCAGCCCATTACCGGCATATGGAAGAAACAGCAGTAAGCACAGGGAAATATCTGCTTCTAAATCCAAAACGCAGCTATCTAACAGAACGGTTGTCAATGTGTGCACTCAACTTCCAGAGTTAAACCCGTGTGTGGATTCAGCAGTCTGCAAACACTTTCTGTGCAGAGTCCCAAAACAGGCGTTTTCAGCCCATTACCGGCATATGGAAGAAACAGCAGTAAGCACAGGGAAATATCTGCTTCTAAATCCAAAACGCAGCTATCTAACAGAACGGTTGTCAATGTGTGCACTCAACTTCCAGAGTTAAACCCGTGTGTGGATTCAGCAGTCTGCAAACACTTTCTCTGCAGAGTCCCAAAACAGGCGTTTTCAGCCCATTACCGGCATATGGAAGAAACAGCAGTAAGCCCAGGGAAATATCTGCTTCTAAATCCAAAACGCAGCTATCTAACAGAACGGTTGTCAATGTGTGCACTCAACTTCCAGAGTTAAACCCGTGTGTGGATTCAGCAGTCTGCAAACACTTTCTCTGCAGAGTCCCCAAACAGGCGTTTTCAGCCCATTACCGGCATATGGAAGAAACAGCAGTAAGCACAGGGAAATATCTGCTTCTAAATCCAAAACGCAGCTATCTAACAGAACGGTTGTCAATGTGTGCACTCAACTTCCAGAGTTAAACCCGTGTGTGGATTCAGCAGTCTGCAAACACTTTCTCTGCAGAGTCCCCAAACAGGCGTTTTCAGCCCATTACCGGCATATGGAAGAAACAGCAGTAAGCACAGGGAAATATCTGCTTCTAAATCCAAAACGCAGCTATCTAACAGAACGGTTGTCAATGTGTGCACTCAACTTCCAGAGTTAAACCCGTGTGTGGATTCAGCAGTCTGCAAACACTTTCTCTGCAGAGTCCCCAAACAGGCGTTTTCAGCCCATTACCGGCATATGGAAGAAACAGCAGTAAGCACAGGGAAATATCTGCTTCTAAATCCAAAACGCAGCTATCTAACAGAACGGTTGTCAATGTGTGCACTCAACTTCCAGAGTTAAACCCGTGTGTGGATTCAGCAGTCTGCAAACACTTTCTCTGCAGAGTCCCAAAACAGGCGTTTTCAGCCCATTACCGGCATATGGAAGAAACAGCAGTAAGCACAGGGAAATATCTGCTTCTAAATCCAAAACGCAGCTATCTAACAGAACGGTTGTCAATGTGTGCACTCAACTTCCAGAGTTAAACCCGTGTGTGGATTCAGCAGTCTGCAAACACTTTCTCTGCAGAGTCCCAAAACAGGCGTTTTCAGCCCATTACCGGCATATGGAAGAAACAGCAGTAAGCACAGGGAAATATCTGCTTCTAAATCCAAAACGCAACTATCTAACAGAACGGTTGTCAATGTGTGCACTCAACTTCCAGAGTTAAACCCGTGTGTGGATTCAGCAGTCTGCAAACACTTTCTCTGCAGAGTCCCCAAAAAGGCGTTTTCAGCCTATTACCGGCATATGGAAGAAACAGCAGTAAGCCCAGGGAAATATCTGCTTCTAAATCCAAAACGCAGCTATCTAACAGAACGGTTGTCAATGTGTGCACTCAACTTCCAGAGTTAAACCCGTGTGTGGATTCAGCAGTCTGCAAACACTTTCTCTGCAGAGTCCCCAAACTGGAGTTTTCAGCCCATTTCCGGCATATGGAAGAAACAGCAGTAAGCACAGGGAAATATCTGCTTCTAAATCCAAAACGCAGCTATCTAACAGAACGGTTGTCAATGTGTGCACTCAACTTCCAGAGTTAAACCCGTGTGTGGATTCAGCAGTCTGCAAACACTTTCTCTGCAGAGTCCCAAAACAGGCGTTTTCAGCCCATTACCGGCATATGGAAGAAACAGCAGTAAGCCCAGGGAAATATCTGCTTCTAAATCCAAAACGCAGCTATCTAACAGAACGGTTGTCAATGTGTGCACTCAACTTCCAGAGTTAAACCCGTGTGTGGATTCAGCAGTCTGCAAACACGTTCTCTGCAGAGTCACAAAACAGGCGTTTTCAGCCCATTACCGGCATATGGAAGAAACAGCAGTAAGCACAGGGAAATATCTGCTTCTAAATCCAAAACGCAGCTATCTAACAGAACGGTTGTCAATGTGTGCACTCAGCTTCCAGAGTTAAACCCGTGTGTGGATTCAGCAGTCTGCAAACACTTTCTCTGCAGAGTCCCAAAACAGGCGTTTTCAGCCCATTACCGGCATATGGAAGAAACAGCAGTAAGCACAGGGAAATATCTGCTTCTAAATCCAAAACGCAGCTATCTAACAGAACGGTTGTCAATGTGTGCACTCAACTTCCAGAGTTAAACCCGTGTGTGGATTCAGCAGTCTGCAAACACTTTCTCTGCAGCGTCCCAAAACAGGCGTTTTCAGCCCATTACCGGCATATGGAAGAAACAGCAGTAAGCCCAGGGAAATATCTGCTTCTAAATCCAAAACGCAGCTATCTAACAGAACGGTTGTCAATGTGTGCACTCAACTTCCAGAGTTAAACCCGTGTGTGGATTCAGCAGTCTGCAAACACTTTCTCTGCAGAGTCCCAAAACAGGCGTTTTCAGCCCATTACCGGCATAAGGAAGAAACAGCAGTAAGCACAGGGAAATATCTGCTTCTAAATCCAAAACGCAGCTATCTAACAGAACGGTTGTCAATGTGTGCACTCAACTTCCAGAGTTAAAACCCGTGTGTGGATTCAGCAGTCTGCAAACACTTTCTCTGCAGAGTCCCCAAACAGGCGTTTTCAGCCCATTACCGGCATATGGAAGAAACAGCAGTAAGCACAGGGAAATATCTGCTTCTAAATCCAAAACGCAGCTATCTAACAGAACGGTTGTCAATGTGTGCACTCAACTTCCAGAGTTAAACCCGTGTGTGGATTCAGCAGTCTGCAAACACTTTCTCTGCAGAGTCCCCAAACAGGCGTTTTCAGCCCATTACCGGCATATGGAAGAAACAGCAGTAAGCACAGGGAAATATCTGCTTCTAAATCCAAAACGCAGCTATCTAACAGAACGGTTGTCAATGTGTGCACTCAACTTCCAGAGTTAAACCCGTGTGTGGATTCAGCAGTCTGCAAACACTTTCTCTGCAGAGTCCCAAAACAGGCGTTTTCAGCCCATTACCGGCATATGGAAGCAACAGCAGTAAGCACAAGGAAATATCTGCTTCTAAATCCAAAACGCAGCTATCTAACAGAACGGTTGTCAATGTGTGCACTCACCTTCCAGAGTTAAACCCGTGTGTGGATTCAGCAGTCTGCAAACACTTTCTCTGCAGAGTCTCAAAACAGGCGTTTTCAGCCCATTACCGGCATATGGAAGAAACAGCAGTAAGCACAGGGAAATATCTGCTTCTAAATCCAAAACGCAGCTATCTAACAGAACGGTTGTCAATGTGTGCACTCAACTTCCAGAGTTAAACCCGTGTGTGGATTCAGCAGTCTGCAAACACTTTCTCTGCAGAGTCCCCAAACAGGCGTTTTCAGCCCATTACCGGCATAAGGAAGAAACAGCAGTAAGCACAGGGAAATATCTGCTTCTAAATCCAAAACGCAGCTATCTAACACAACGGTTGTCAATGTGTGCACTCAACTTCCAGAGTTAAAACCCGTGTGTGGATTCAGCAGTCTGCAAACACTTTCTCTGCAGAGTCCCAAAACAGGCGTTTTCAGCCCATTACCGGCATATGGAAGAAACAGCAGTAAGCACAGGGAAATATCTGCTTCTAAATCCAAAACGCAGCTATCTAACAGAACGGTTGTCAATGTGTGCACTCAACTTCCAGAGTTAAACCCCGTGTGTGGATTCAGCAGTCTGCAAACACTTTCTCTGCAGAGTCCCAAAACAGGCGTTTTCAGCCCATTACCGGCATATGGAAGAAACAGCAGTAAGCACAGGGAAATATCTGCTTCTAAATCCAAAACGCAACTATCTAACAGAACGGTTGTCAATGTGTGCACTCAACTTCCAGAGTTAAACCCGTGTGTGGATTCAGCAGTCTGCAAACACTTTCTCTGCAGAGTCCCAAAACAGGCGTTTTCAGCCCATTACCGGCATATGGAAGAAACAGCAGTAAGCCCAGGGAAATATCTGCTTCTAAATCCAAAACGCAGCTATCTAACAGAACGGTTGTCAATGTGTGCACTCAACTTCCAGAGTTAAACCCGTGTGTGGATTCAGCAGTCTGCAAACACTTTCTCTGCAGAGTCCCCAAACTGGAGTTTTCAGCCCATTACCGGCATATGGAAGAAACAGCAGTAAGCACAGGGAAATATCTGCTTCTAAATCCAAAACGCAGCTATCTAACAGAACGGTTGTCAATGTGTGCACTCAACTTCCAGAGTTAAACCCGTGTGTGGATTCAGCAGTCTGCAAACACTTTCTCTGCAGAGTCCCAAAACAGGCGTTTTCAGCCCATTACCGGCATATGGAAGAAACAGCAGTAAGCACAGTTAAATATCTGCTTCTAAATCCAAAACGCAGCTATCTAACAGAACGGTTGTCAATGTGTGCACTCAACTTCCAGAGTTAAACCCGTGTGTGGATTCAGCAGTCTGCAAACACTTTCTCTGCAGAGTCCCAAAACAGGCGTTTTCAGCCCATTATCGGCATATGGAAGAAACAGCAGTAAGCCCAGGGAAATATATGCTTCTAAATCCAAAACGCAGCTCTCTATCAGAACGGTTGTCAATGTGTGCACTCAACTTCCAGAGTTAAACCCGTGTGTGGATTCAGCAGTCTGCAAACACTTTCTCTGCAGAGTCCCAAAACAGGCGTTTTCAGCCCATTACCGGCATATGGAAGAAACAGCAGTAAGCACAGGGAAATATCTGCTTCTAAATCCAAAACGCAGCTATCTAACAGAACGGTTGTCAATGTGTGCACTCAACTTCCAGAGTTAAACCCGTGTGTGGATTCAGCAGTCTGCAAACACTTTCTCTGCAGAGTCCCCAAACAGGCGTTTTCAGCCCATTACCGGCATATGGAAGAAACAGCAGTAAGCACAGGGAAATATCTGCTTCTAAATCCAAAACGCAGCTATCTAACAGAACGGTTGTCAATGTGTGCACTCAACTTCCAGAGTTAAACCCGTGTGTGGATTCAGCAGTCTGCAAACACTTTCTCTGCAGAGTCCCCAAACAGGCGTTTTCAGCCCATTACCGGCATATGGAAGAAACAGCAGTAAGCACAGTTAAATATCTGCTTCTAAATCCAAAACGCAGCTATCTAACAGAACGGTTGTCAATGTGTGCACTCAACTTCCAGAGTTAAACCCGTGTGTGGATTCAGCAGTCTGCAAACACTTTCTCTGCAGAGTCCCAAAACAGGCGTTTTCAGCCCATTACCGGCATATGGAAGAAACAGCAGTAAGCACAGGGAAATATCTGCTTCTAAATCCAAAACGCAGCTATCTAACAGAACGGTTGTCAATGTGTGCACTCACCATCCAGAGTTAAACCCGTGTGTGGATTCAGCAGTCTGCAAACACTTTCTCTGCAGAGTCCCCAAACAGGCGTTTTCAGCCCGTTACCGGCATATGGAAGAAACAGCAGTAAGCACAGGGAAATATCTGCTTCTAAATCCAAAACGCAGCTATCTAACAGAACGGTTGTCAATGTGTGCACTCAACTTCCAGAGTTAAACCCTTGTGTGGATTCAGCAGTCTGCAAACACTTTCTCTGCAGAGTCCCAAAACAGGCGTTTTCAGCCCATTACCGGCATATGGAAGAAACAGCAGTAAGCACAGGGAAATATCTGCTTCTAAATCCAAAACGCAGCTATCTAACAGAACGGTTGTCAATGTGTGCACTCAACTTCCAGAGTTAAACCCGTGTGTGGATTCAGCAGTCTGCAAACACTTTCTCTGCAGAGTCCCAAAGCAGGCGTTTTCAGCCCATTACCGGCATATGGAAGAAACAGCAGTAAGCACCGGGAAATATCTGCTTCTAAATCCAAAACGCAGCTATCTAACAGAACGGTTGTCAATGTGTGCACTCAACTTCCAGAGTTAAACCCGTGTGTGGATTCAGCAGTCTGCAAACACTTTCTCTGCAGAGTCCCAAAACAGGCGTTTTCAGCCCATTACCGGCATAAGGAAGAAACAGCAGTAAGCACAGGGAAATATCTGCTTCTAAATCCAAAACGCAGCTATCTAACAGAACGGTTGTCAATGTGTGCACTCAACTTCCAGAGTTAAACCCGTGTGTGGATTCAGCAGTCTGCAAACACTTTCTCTGCAGAGTCCCCAAACAGGCGTTTTCAGCCCATTACCGGCATATGGAAGAAACAGCAGTAAGCACAGTTAAATATCTGCTTCTAAATCCAAAACGCAGCTATCTAACAGAACGGTTGTCAATGTGTGCACTCAACTTCCAGAGTTAAACCCGTGTGTGGATTCAGCAGTCTGCAAACACTTTCTCTGCAGAGTCCCAAAACAGGCGTTTTCAGCCCATTATCGGCATATGGAAGAAACAGCAGTAAGCCCAGGGAAATATATGCTTCTAAATCCAAAACGCAGCTCTCTAGCAGAACGGTTGTCAATGTGTGCACTCAACTTCCAGAGTTAAACCCGTGTGTGGATTCAGCAGTCTGCAAACACTTTCTCTGCAGAGTCCCAAAACAGGCGTTTTCAGCCCATTACCGGCATAAGGAAGAAACAGCAGTAAGCACAGGGAAATATCTGCTTCTAAATCCAAAACGCAGCTATCTAACAGAACGGTTGTCAATGTGTGCACTCAACTTCCAGAGTTAAACCCGTGTGTGGATTCAGCAGTCTGCAAACACTTTCTCTGCAGAGTCCCCAAACAGGCGTTTTCAGCCCATTACCGGCATATGGAAGAAACAGCAGTAAGCACAGGGAAATATCTGCTTCTAAATCCAAAACGCAGCTATCTAACAGAACGGTTGTCAATGTGTGCACTCAACTTCCAGAGTTAAACCCGTGTGTGGATTCAGCAGTCTGCAAACACTTTCTCTGCAGAGTCCCCAAACAGGCGTTTTCAGCCCATTACCGGCATATGGAAGAAACAGCAGTAAGCACAGGGAAATATCTGCTTCTAAATCCAAAACGCAGCTATCTAACAGAACGGTTGTCAATGTGTGCACTCAACTTCCAGAGTTAAACCCGTGTGTGGATTCAGCAGTCTGCAAACACTTTCTCTGCAGAGTCCCCAAACAGGCGTTTTCAGCCCATTACCGGCATATGGAAGAAACAGCAGTAAGCACAGTTAAATATCTGCTTCTAAATCCAAAACGCAGCTATCTAACAGAACGGTTGTCAATGTGTGCACTCAACTTCCAGAGTTAAACCCGTGTGTGGATTCAGCAGTCTGCAAACACTTTCTCTGCAGAGTCCCAAAACAGGCGTTTTCAGCCCATTACCGGCATATGGAAGAAACAGCAGTAAGCACAGGGAAATATCTGCTTCTAAATCCAAAACGCAGCTATCTAACAGAACGGTTGTCAATGTGTGCACTCACCATCCAGAGTTAAACCCGTGTGTGGATTCAGCAGTCTGCAAACACTTTCTCTGCAGAGTCCCCAAACAGGCGTTTTCAGCCCGTTACCGGCATATGGAAGAAACAGCAGTAAGCACAGGGAAATATCTGCTTCTAAATCCAAAACGCAGCTATCTAACAGAACGGTTGTCAATGTGTGCACTCAACTTCCAGAGTTAAACCCTTGTGTGGATTCAGCAGTCTGCAAACACTTTCTCTGCAGAGTCCCAAAACAGGCGTTTTCAGCCCATTACCGGCATATGGAAGAAACAGCAGTAAGCACAGGGAAATATCTGCTTCTAAATCCAAAACGCAGCTATCTAACAGAACGGTTGTCAATGTGTGCACTCAACTTCCAGAGTTAAACCCGTGTGTGGATTCAGCAGTCTGCAAACACTTTCTCTGCAGAGTCCCAAAGCAGGCGTTTTCAGCCCATTACCGGCATATGGAAGAAACAGCAGTAAGCACCGGGAAATATCTGCTTCTAAATCCAAAACGCAGCTATCTAACAGAACGGTTGTCAATGTGTGCACTCAACTTCCAGAGTTAAACCCGTGTGTGGATTCAGCAGTCTGCAAACACTTTCTCTGCAGAGTCCCAAAACAGGCGTTTTCAGCCCATTACCGGCATAAGGAAGAAACAGCAGTAAGCACAGGGAAATATCTGCTTCTAAATCCAAAACGCAGCTATCTAACAGAACGGTTGTCAATGTGTGCACTCAACTTCCAGAGTTAAACCCGTGTGTGGATTCAGCAGTCTGCAAACACTTTCTCTGCAGAGTCCCCAAACAGGCGTTTTCAGCCCATTACCGGCATATGGAAGAAACAGCAGTAAGCACAGTTAAATATCTGCTTCTAAATCCAAAACGCAGCTATCTAACAGAACGGTTGTCAATGTGTGCACTCAACTTCCAGAGTTAAACCCGTGTGTGGATTCAGCAGTCTGCAAACACTTTCTCTGCAGAGTCCCAAAACAGGCGTTTTCAGCCCATTATCGGCATATGGAAGAAACAGCAGTAAGCCCAGGGAAATATATGCTTCTAAATCCAAAACGCAGCTCTCTAGCAGAACGGTTGTCAATGTGTGCACTCAACTTCCAGAGTTAAACCCGTGTGTGGATTCAGCAGTCTGCAAACACTTTCTCTGCAGAGTCCCAAAACAGGCGTTTTCAGCCCATTTCCGGCATAAGGAAGAAACAGCAGTAAGCACAGGGAAATATCTGCTTCTAAATCCAAAACGCAGCTATCTAACAGAACGGTTGTCAATGTGTGCACTCAACTTCCAGAGTTAAACCCGTGTGTGGATTCAGCAGTCTGCAAACACTTTCTCTGCAGAGTCCCCAAACAGGCGTTTTCAGCCCATTACCGGCATATGGAAGAAACAGCAGTAAGCACAGGGAAATATCTGCTTCTAAATCCAAAACGCAGCTATCTAACAGAACGGTTGTCAATGTGTGCACTCAACTTCCAGAGTTAAACCCGTGTGTGGATTCAGCAGTCTGCAAACACTTTCTCTGCAGAGTCCCAAAACAGGCGTTTTCAGCCCATTACCGGCATATGGAAGAAACAGCAGTAAGCACAGGGAAATATCTGCTTCTAAATCCAAAACGCAGCTATCTAACAGTACGGTTGTCAATGTGTGCACTCAACTTCCAGTGTTAAACCCGTGTGTGGATTCAGCAGTCTGCAAACACTTTCTCTGCAGAGTCCCAAAACAGGCGTTTTCAGCCCATTACCGGCATATGGAAGAAACAGCAGTAAGCACAGGGAAATATCTGCTTCTAAATCCAAAACGCAGCTATCTAACAGAACGGTTGCCAATGTGTGCACTCAACTTCCAGAGTTAAACCCGTGTGTGGATTCAGCAGTCTGCAAACACTTTCTCTGCAGAGTCCCAAAACAGGCGTTTTCAGCCCATTACCGGCATATGGAAGAAACAGCAGTAAGCCCAGGGAAATATCTGCTTCTAAATCCAAAACGCAGCTATCTAACAGAACGGTTGTCAAAGTGTGCACTCAACTTCCAGAGTTAAACCAGTGTGTGGATTCAGCAGTCTGCAAACACTTTCTCTGCAGAGTCCCAAAACAGGCGTTTTCAGCCCATTACCGGCATATGGAAGAAACAGCAGTAAGCACAGGGAAATATCTGCTTCTAAATCCAAAACGCAGCTATCTAACAGAACGGTTGCCAATGTGTGCACTCAACTTCCAGAGTTAAACCCGTGTGTGGATTCAGCAGTCTGCAAACACTTTCTCTGCAGAGTCCCAAAACAGGCGTTTTCAGCCCATTACCGGCATATGGAAGAAACAGCAGTAAGCACAGGGAAATATCTGCTTCTAAATCCAAAACGCAGCTATCTAACAGAACGGTTGTCAAAGTGTGCACTCAACTTCCAGAGTTAAACCAGTGTGTGGATTCAGCAGTCTGCAAACACTTTCTCTGCAGAGTCCCAAAACAGGCGTTTTCAGCCCATTACCGGCATATGGAAGAAACAGCAGTAAGCACAGGGAAATATCTGCTTCTAAATCCAAAACGCAGCTATCTAACAGAACGGTTGTCAATGTGTGCACTCAACTTCCAGAGTTAAACCCGTGTGTGGATTCAGCAGTCTGCAAACACTTTCTCTGCAGAGTCCCAAAACAGGCGTTTTCAGCCCATTACCGGCATAAGGAAGAAACAGCAGTAAGCACAGGGAAATATCTGCTTCTAAATCCAAAACGCAGCTATCTAACAGAACGGTTGTCAATGTGTGCACTCAACTTCCAGAGTTAAACCCGTGTGTGGATTCAGCAGTCTGCAAACACTTTCTCTGCAGAGTCCCCAAACAGGCGTTTTCAGCCCATTACCGGCATATGGAAGAAACAGCAGTAAGCACAGGGAAATATCTGCTTCTAAATCCAAAACGCAGCTATCTAACAGAACGGTTGTCAATGTGTGCACTCAACTTCCAGAGTTAAACCCGTGTGTGGATTCAGCAGTCTGCAAACACTTTCTCTGCAGAGTCCCAAAACAGGCGTTTTCAGCCCATTACCGGCATATGGAAGAAACAGCAGTAAGCCCAGGGAAATATCTGCTTCTAAATCCAAAACGCAGCTATCTAACAGAACGGTTGTCAATGTGTGCACTCAACTTCCAGAGTTAAACCCGTGTGTGGATTCAGCAGTCTGCAAACACTTTCTCTGCAGAGTCCCAAAACAGGCGTTTTCAGCCCATTACCGGCATATGGAAGAAACAGCAGTAAGCACAGGGAAATATCTGCTTCTAAATCCAAAACGCAGCTATCTAACAGAACGGTTGCCAATGTGTGCACTCAACTTCCAGAGTTAAACCCGTGTGTGGATTCAGCAGTCTGCAAACACTTTCTCTGCAGAGTCCCAAAACAGGCGTTTTCAGCCCATTACCGGCATATGGAAGAAACAGCAGTAAGCCCAGGGAAATATCTGCTTCTAAATCCAAAACGCAGCTATCTAACAGAACGGTTGTCAAAGTGTGCACTCAACTTCCAGAGTTAAACCAGTGTGTGGATTCAGCAGTCTGCAAACACTTTCTCTGCAGAGTCCCAAAACAGGCGTTTTCAGCCCATTACCGGCATATGGAAGAAACAGCAGTAAGCACAGGGAAATATCTGCTTCTAAATCCAAAACGCAGCTATCTAACAGAACGGTTGTCAATGTGTGCACTCAACTTCCAGAGTTAAACCCGTGTGTGGATTCAGCAGTCTGCAAACACTTTCTCTGCAGAGTCCCAAAACAGGCGTTTTCAGCCCATTATCGGCATATGGAAGAAACAGCAGTAAGCCCAGGGAAATATATGCTTCTAAATCCAAAACGCAGCTCTCTATCAGAACGGTTGTCAATGTGTGCACTCAACTTCCAGAGTTAAACCCGTGTGTGGATTCAGCAGTCTGCAAACACTTTCTCTGCAGAGTCCCAAAACAGGCGTTTTCAGCCCATTACCGGCATATGGAAGAAACAGCAGTAAGCACAGGGAAATATCTGCTTCTAAATCCAAAACGCAGCTATCTAACAGAACGGTTGTCAATGTGTGCACTCAACTTCCAGAGTTAAACCCGTGTGTGGATTCAGCAGTCTGCAAACACTTTCTCTGCAGAGTCCCCAAACAGGCGTTTTCAGCCCATTACCGGCATATGGAAGAAACAGCAGTAAGCACAGGGAAATATCTGCTTCTAAATCCAAAATGCAGCTATCTAACAGAACGGTTGTCAATGTGTGCACTCAACTTCCAGAGTTAAACCCGTGTGTGGATTCAGCAGTCTGCAAACACTTTCTCTGCAGAGTCCCCAAACAGGCGTTTTCAGCCCATTACCGGCATATGGAAGAAACAGCAGTAAGCACAGTTAAATATCTGCTTCTAAATCCAAAACGCAGCTATCTAACAGAACGGTTGTCAATGTGTGCACTCAACTTCCAGAGTTAAACCCGTGTGTGGATTCAGCAGTCTGCAAACACTTTCTCTGCAGAGTCCCCAAACAGGCGTTTTCAGCCCATTACCGGCATATGGAAGAAACAGCAGTAAGCACAGGGAAATATCTGCTTCTAAATCCAAAACGCAGCTATCTAACAGAACGGTTGTCAATGTGTGCACTCAACTTCCAGAGTTAAACCCGTGTGTGGATTCAGCAGTCTGCAAACACTTTCTCTGCAGAGTCCCCAAACAGGCATTTTCAGCCCATTACCGGCATATGGAAGAAACAGCAGTAAGCACAGGGAAATATCTGCTTCTAAATCCAAAACGCAGCTATCTAACAGAACGGTTGGCAATGTGTGCACTCAACTTCCAGAGTTAAACACGTGTGTGGATTCAGCAGTCTGCAAACACTTTCTCTGCAGAGTCCCAAAACAGGCGTTTTCAGCCCATTACCGGCATATGGAAGAAACAGCAGTAAGCCCAGGGAAATATCTGCTTCTAAATCCAAAACGCAGCTATCTAACAGAACGGTTGTCAATGTGTGCACTCAACTTCCAGTGTTAAACCCGTGTGTGGATTCAGCAGTCTGCAAACACTTTCTCTGCAGAGTCCCAAAACAGGCGTTTTCAGCCCATTACCGGCATATGGAAGAAACAGCAGTAAGCACAGGGAAATATCTGCTTCTAAATCCAAAACGCAGCTATCTAACAGAACGGTTGTCAATGTGTGCACTCAACTTCCAGAGTTAAACCCGTGTGTGGATTCAGCAGTCTGCAAACACTTTCTCTGCAGAGTCCCAAAACAGGCGTTTTCAGCCCATTACCGGCATATGGAAGAAACAGCAGTAAGCCCAGGGAAATATCTGCTTCTAAATCCAAAACGCAGCTATCTAACAGAACGGTTGTCAAAGTGTGCACTCAACTTCCAGAGTTAAACCAGTGTGTGGATTCAGCAGTCTGCAAACACTTTCTCTGCAGAGTCCCAAAACAGGCGTTTTCAGCCCATTACCGGCATATGGAAGAAACAGCAGTAAGCACAGGGAAATATCTGCTTCTAAATCCAAAACGCAGCTATCTAACAGAACGGTTGTCAATGTGTGCACTCAACTTCCAGAGTTAAACCCGTGTGTGGATTCAGCAGTCTGTAAACACTTTCTCTGCAGAGTCCCAAAACAGGCGTTTTCAGCCCATTACCGGCATATGGAAGAAACAGCAGTAAGCACAGGGAAATATCTGCTTCTAAATCCAAAACGCAGCTATCTAACAGAACGGTTGTCAATGTGTGCACTCAACTTCCAGAGTTAAACCCGTGTGTGGATTCAGCAGTCTGCAAACACTTTCTCTGCAGAGTCCCAAAACAGGCGTTTTCAGCCCATTACCGGCATATGGAAGAAACAGCAGTAAGCACAGGGAAATATCTGCTTCTAAATCCAAAACGCAGCTATCTAACAGAACGGTTGTCAATGTGTGCACTCACCATCCAGAGTTAAACCCGTGTGTGGATTCAGCAGTCTGCAAACACTTTCTCTGCAGAGTCCCCAAACAGGCGTTTTCAGCCCGTTACCGGCATATGGAAGAAACAGCAGTAAGCACAGGGAAATATCTGCTTCTAAATCCAAAACGCAGCTATCTAACAGAACGGTTGTCAATGTGTGCACTCAACTTCCAGAGTTAAACCCTTGTGTGGATTCAGCAGTCTGCAAACACTTTCTCTGCAGAGTCCCAAAACAGGCGTTTTCAGCCCATTACCGGCATATGGAAGAAACAGCAGTAAGCACAGGGAAATATCTGCTTCTAAATCCAAAACGCAGCTATCTAACAGAACGGTTGTCAATGTGTGCACTCAACTTCCAGAGTTAAACCCGTGTGTGGATTCAGCAGTCTGCAAACACTTTCTCTGCAGAGTCCCAAAGCAGGCGTTTTCAGCCCATTACCGGCATATGGAAGAAACAGCAGTAAGCACCGGGAAATATCTGCTTCTAAATCCAAAACGCAGCTATCTAACAGAACGGTTGTCAATGTGTGCACTCAACTTCCAGAGTTAAACCCGTGTGTGGATTCAGCAGTCTGCAAACACTTTCTCTGCAGAGTCCCAAAACAGGCGTTTTCAGCCCATTACCGGCATAAGGAAGAAACAGCAGTAAGCACAGGGAAATATCTGCTTCTAAATCCAAAACGCAGCTATCTAACAGAACGGTTGTCAATGTGTGCACTCAACTTCCAGAGTTAAACCCGTGTGTGGATTCAGCAGTCTGCAAACACTTTCTCTGCAGAGTCCCCAAACAGGCGTTTTCAGCCCATTACCGGCATATGGAAGAAACAGCAGTAAGCACAGTTAAATATCTGCTTCTAAATCCAAAACGCAGCTATCTAACAGAACGGTTGTCAATGTGTGCACTCAACTTCCAGAGTTAAACCCGTGTGTGGATTCAGCAGTCTGCAAACACTTTCTCTGCAGAGTCCCAAAACAGGCGTTTTCAGCCCATTATCGGCATATGGAAGAAACAGCAGTAAGCCCAGGGAAATATATGCTTCTAAATCCAAAACGCAGCTCTCTAGCAGAACGGTTGTCAATGTGTGCACTCAACTTCCAGAGTTAAACCCGTGTGTGGATTCAGCAGTCTGCAAACACTTTCTCTGCAGAGTCCCAAAACAGGCGTTTTCAGCCCATTACCGGCATAAGGAAGAAACAGCAGTAAGCACAGGGAAATATCTGCTTCTAAATCCAAAACGCAGCTATCTAACAGAACGGTTGTCAATGTGTGCACTCAACTTCCAGAGTTAAACCCGTGTGTGGATTCAGCAGTCTGCAAACACTTTCTCTGCAGAGTCCCCAAACAGGCGTTTTCAGCCCATTACCGGCATATGGAAGAAACAGCAGTAAGCACAGGGAAATATCTGCTTCTAAATCCAAAACGCAGCTATCTAACAGAACGGTTGTCAATGTGTGCACTCAACTTCCAGAGTTAAACCCGTGTGTGGATTCAGCAGTCTGCAAACACTTTCTCTGCAGAGTCCCAAAACAGGCGTTTTCAGCCCATTACCGGCATATGGAAGAAACAGCAGTAAGCACAGGGAAATATCTGCTTCTAAATCCAAAACGCAGCTATCTAACAGTACGGTTGTCAATGTGTGCACTCAACTTCCAGTGTTAAACCCGTGTGTGGATTCAGCAGTCTGCAAACACTTTCTCTGCAGAGTCCCAAAACAGGCGTTTTCAGCCCATTACCGGCATATGGAAGAAACAGCAGTAAGCACAGGGAAATATCTGCTTCTAAATCCAAAACGCAGCTATCTAACAGAACGGTTGCCAATGTGTGCACTCAACTTCCAGAGTTAAACCCGTGTGTGGATTCAGCAGTCTGCAAACACTTTCTCTGCAGAGTCCCAAAACAGGCGTTTTCAGCCCATTACCGGCATATGGAAGAAACAGCAGTAAGCCCAGGGAAATATCTGCTTCTAAATCCAAAACGCAGCTATCTAACAGAACGGTTGTCAAAGTGTGCACTCAACTTCCAGAGTTAAACCAGTGTGTGGATTCAGCAGTCTGCAAACACTTTCTCTGCAGAGTCCCAAAACAGGCGTTTTCAGCCCATTACCGGCATATGGAAGAAACAGCAGTAAGCACAGGGAAATATCTGCTTCTAAATCCAAAACGCAGCTATCTAACAGAACGGTTGCCAATGTGTGCACTCAACTTCCAGAGTTAAACCCGTGTGTGGATTCAGCAGTCTGCAAACACTTTCTCTGCAGAGTCCCAAAACAGGCGTTTTC
Organism: Aotus nancymaae; assembly: GCF_030222135.1. Lineage (NCBI taxonomy): Eukaryota > Metazoa > Chordata > Mammalia > Primates > Aotidae > Aotus > Aotus nancymaae. The sequence goes on from NW_026988726.1 coordinate 145,443, forward strand.
AGCCCATTACCGGCATATGGAAGAAACAGCAGTAAGCACAGGGAAATATCTGCTTCTAAATCCAAAACGCAGCTATCTAACAGAACGGTTGTCAAAGTGTGCACTCAACTTCCAGAGTTAAACCAGTGTGTGGATTCAGCAGTCTGCAAACACTTTCTCTGCAGAGTCCCAAAACAGGCGTTTTCAGCCCATTACCGGCATATGGAAGAAACAGCAGTAAGCACAGGGAAATATCTGCTTCTAAATCCAAAACGCAGCTATCTAACAGAACGGTTGTCAATGTGTGCACTCAACTTCCAGAGTTAAACCCGTGTGTGGATTCAGCAGTCTGCAAACACTTTCTCTGCAGAGTCCCAAAACAGGCGTTTTCAGCCCATTACCGGCATAAGGAAGAAACAGCAGTAAGCACAGGGAAATATCTGCTTCTAAATCCAAAACGCAGCTATCTAACAGAACGGTTGTCAATGTGTGCACTCAACTTCCAGAGTTAAACCCGTGTGTGGATTCAGCAGTCTGCAAACACTTTCTCTGCAGAGTCCCCAAACAGGCGTTTTCAGCCCATTACCGGCATATGGAAGAAACAGCAGTAAGCACAGGGAAATATCTGCTTCTAAATCCAAAACGCAGCTATCTAACAGAACGGTTGTCAATGTGTGCACTCAACTTCCAGAGTTAAACCCGTGTGTGGATTCAGCAGTCTGCAAACACTTTCTCTGCAGAGTCCCAAAACAGGCGTTTTCAGCCCATTACCGGCATATGGAAGAAACAGCAGTAAGCCCAGGGAAATATCTGCTTCTAAATCCAAAACGCAGCTATCTAACAGAACGGTTGTCAATGTGTGCACTCAACTTCCAGAGTTAAACCCGTGTGTGGATTCAGCAGTCTGCAAACACTTTCTCTGCAGAGTCCCAAAACAGGCGTTTTCAGCCCATTACCGGCATATGGAAGAAACAGCAGTAAGCACAGGGAAATATCTGCTTCTAAATCCAAAACGCAGCTATCTAACAGAACGGTTGCCAATGTGTGCACTCAACTTCCAGAGTTAAACCCGTGTGTGGATTCAGCAGTCTGCAAACACTTTCTCTGCAGAGTCCCAAAACAGGCGTTTTCAGCCCATTACCGGCATATGGAAGAAACAGCAGTAAGCCCAGGGAAATATCTGCTTCTAAATCCAAAACGCAGCTATCTAACAGAACGGTTGTCAAAGTGTGCACTCAACTTCCAGAGTTAAACCAGTGTGTGGATTCAGCAGTCTGCAAACACTTTCTCTGCAGAGTCCCAAAACAGGCGTTTTCAGCCCATTACCGGCATATGGAAGAAACAGCAGTAAGCACAGGGAAATATCTGCTTCTAAATCCAAAACGCAGCTATCTAACAGAACGGTTGTCAATGTGTGCACTCAACTTCCAGAGTTAAACCCGTGTGTGGATTCAGCAGTCTGTAAACACTTTCTCTGCAGAGTCCCAAAACAGGCGTTTTCAGCCCATTACCGGCATATGGAAGAAACAGCAGTAAGCACAGGGAAATATCTGCTTCTAAATCCAAAACGCAGCTATCTAACAGAACGGTTGTCAATGTGTGCACTCAACTTCCAGAGTTAAACCCGTGTGTGGATTCAGCAGTCTGCAAACACTTTCTCTGCAGAGTCCCAAAACAGGCGTTTTCAGCCCATTACCGGCATATGGAAGAAACAGCAGTAAGCACAGGGAAATATCTGCTTCTAAATCCAAAACGCAGCTATCTAACAGAACGGTTGTCAATGTGTGCACTCAACTTCCAGAGTTAAACCCGTGTGTGGATTCAGCAGTCTGCAAACACTTTCTCTGCAGAGTCCCCAAACAGGCGTTTTCAGCCCTTTACCGGCATATGGAAGAAACAGCAGTAAGCACAGGGAAATATCTGCTTCTAAATCCAAAACGCAGCTATCTAACAGAACGGTTGTCAATGTGTGCACTCAACTTCCAGAGTTAAACCCGTGTGTGGATTCAGCAGTCTGCAAACACTTTCTCTGCAGAGTCCCAATACAGGCGTTTTCAGCCCATTACCGGCATATGGAAGAAACAGCAGTAAGCACAGGGAAATATCTGCTTCTAAATCCAAAACGCAGCTATCTAACAGAACGGTTGTCAATGTGTGCACTCAACTTCCAGAGTTAAACCCGTGTGTGGATTCAGCAGTCTTCAAACACTTTCTCTGCAGAGTCCCAAAACAGGCGTTTTCAGCCCATTACCGGCATATGGAAGAAACAGCAGTAAGCACAGGGAAATATCTGCTTCTAAATCCAAAACGCAGCTATCTAACAGAACGGTTGTCAATGTGTGCACTCAACTTCCAGAGTTAAACCCGTGTGTGGATTCAGCAGTCTGCAAACACTTTCTCTGCAGAGTCCCAAAACAGGCGTTTTCAGCCCATTACCGGCATATGGAAGAAACAGCAGTAAGCACAGGGAAATATCTGCTTCTAAATCCAAAACGCAACTATCTAACAGAACGGTTGTCAATGTGTGCACTCAACTTCCAGAGTTAAACCCGTGTGTGGATTCAGCAGTCTGCAAACACTTTCTCTGCAGAGTCCCAAAACAGGCGTTTTCAGCCTATTACCGGCATATGGAAGAAACAGCAGTAAGCCCAGGGAAATATCTGCTTCTAAATCCAAAACGCAGCTATCTAACAGAACGGTTGTCAATGTGTGCACTCAACTTCCAGAGTTAAACCCGTGTGTGGATTCAGCAGTCTGCAAACACTTTCTCTGCAGAGTCCCCAAACAGGCGTTTTCAGCCCATTACCGGCATATGGAAGAAACAGCAGTAAGCACAGGGAAATATCTGCTTCTAAATCCAAAACGCAGCTATCTAACAGAACGGTTGTCAATGTGTGCACTCAACTTCCAGAGTTAAACCCGTGTGTGGATTCAGCAGTCTGCAAACACTTTCTCTGCAGAGTCCCAAAATAGGCGTTTTCAGCCCATTACCGGCATATGGAAGAAACAGCAGTAAGCACAGGGAAATATCTGCTTCTAAATCCAAAACGCAGCTATCTAACAGAACGGTTGTCAATGTGTGCACTCAACTTCCAGAGTTAAACCCGTGTGTGGATTCAGCAGTCTGCAAACACTTTCTCTGCAGAGTCCCAAAACAGGCGTTTTCAGCCCATTACCGGCATATGGAAGAAACAGCAGTAAGCACAGGGAAATATCTGCTTCTAAATCCAAAACGCAGCTATCTAACAGAACGGTTGTCAATGTGTGCACTCAACTTCCAGAGTTAAACCCGTGTGTGGATTCAGCAGTCTGCAAACACTTTCTCTGCAGAGTCCCAAAACAGGCGTTTTCAGCCCATTACCGGCATATGGAAGAAACAGCAGTAAGCACAGGGAAATATCTGCTTCTAAATCCAAAACGCAGCTATCTAACAGAACGGTTGTCAATGTGTGCACTCAACTTCCAGAGTTAAACCCGTGTGTGGATTCAGCAGTCTGCAAACACTTTCTCTGCAGAGTCCCAAAACAGGCGTTTTCAGCCCATTACCGGCATATGGAAGAAACAGCAGTAAGCCCAGGGAAGTATCTGCTTCTAAATCCAAAACGCAGCTATCTAACAGAACGGTTGTCAATGTGTGCACTCAACTTCCAGAGTTAAACCTGTGTGTGGATTCAGCAGTCTGCAAACACTTTCTCTGCAGAGTCCCAAAACAGGCGTTTTCAGCCCATTACCGGCATATGGAAGAAACAGCAGTAAGCAGAGGGAAATATCTGCTTCTAAATCCAAAACGCAGCTATCTAACAGAACGGTTGTCAATGTGTGCACTCAACTTCCAGAGTTAAACCCGTGTGTGGATTCAGCAGTCTGCAAACACTTTCTCTGCAGAGTCCCAAAACAGGCGTTTTCAGCCCATTACCGGCATATGGAAGAAACAGCAGTAAGCACAGGGAAATATCTGCTTCTAAATCCAAAACGCAGCTATCTAACAGAACGGTTGTCAATGTGTGCACTCAACTTCCAGAGTTAAACCCGTGTGTGGATTCAGCAGTCTGCAAACACTTTCTCTGCAGAGTCCCAAAACAGGCGTTTTCAGCCCATTACCGGCATATGGAAGAAACAGCAGTAAGCACAGGGAAATATCTGCTTCTAAATCCAAAACGCAGCTATCTAACAGAACGGTTGTCAATGTGTGCACTCAACTTCCAGAGTTAAACCCGTGTGTGGATTCAGCAGTCTGCAAACACTTTCTCTGCAGAGTCCCAAAACAGGCGTTTTCAGCCCATTACCGGCATATGGAAGAAACAGCAGTAAGCACAGGGAAATATCTGCTTCTAAATCCAAAACGCAGCTATCTAACAGAACGGTTGTCAATGTGTGCACTCAACTTCCAGAGTTAAACCCGTGTGTGGATTCAGCAGTCTGCAAACACTTTCTCTGCAGAGTCCCCAAACAGGCGTTTTCAGCCCATTACCGGCATATGGAAGAAACAGCAGTAAGCACAGGGAAATATCTGCTTCTAAATCCAAAACGCAGCTATCTAACAGAACGGTTGTCAATGTGTGCACTCAACTTCCAGAGTTAAACCCGTGTGTGGATTCAGCAGTCTGCAAACACTTTCTCTGCAGAGTCCCCAAACAGGCGTTTTCAGCCCATTACCGGCATATGGAAGAAACAGCACTAAGCACAGGGAAATATCTGCTTCTAAATCCTAAACGCAGCTATCTAACAGAACGGTTGTCAATGTGTGCACTCAACTTCCAGAGTTAAACCCGTGTGTGGATTCAGCAGTCTGCAAACACTTTCTCTGCAGAGTCCCAAAACAGGCGTTTTCAGCCCATTACCGGCATATGGAAGAAACAGCAGTAAGCACAGGGAAATATCTGCTTCTAAATCCAAAACGCAGCTATCTAACAGAACGGTTGTCAATGTGTGCACTCAACTTCCAGAGTTAAACCCGTGTGTGGATTCAGCAGTCTGCAAACACTTTCTCTGCAGAGTCCCCAAACAGGCGTTTTCAGCCCATTACCGGCATATGGAAGAAACAGCAGTAAGCACAGGGAAATATCTGCTTCTAAATCCAAAACGCAGCTATCTAACAGAACGGTTGTCAATGTGTGCACTCAACTTCCAGAGTTAAACCCGTGTGTGGATTCAGCAGTCTGCAAACACTTTCTCTGCAGAGTCCCCAAACTGGAGTTTTCAGCCCATTTCCGGCATATGGAAGAAACAGCAGTAAGCACAGGGAAATATCTGTTTTCTAAATCCAAAACGCAGCTATCTAACAGAACGGTTGTCAATGTGTGCACTCAACTTCCAGAGTTAAACCCGTGTGTGGATTCAGCAGTCTGCAAACACTTTCTCTGCAGAGTCCCAAAACAGGCGTTTTCAGCCCATTACCGGCATATGGAAGAAACAGCAGTAAGCCCAGGGAAATATCTGCTTCTAAATCCAAAACGCAGCTATCTAACAGAACGGTTGTCAATGTGTGCACTCAACTTCCAGAGTTAAACCCGTGTGTGGATTCAGCAGTCTGCAAACACTTTCTCTGCAGAGTCCCCAAACAGGCGTTTTCAGCCCATTACCGGCAAATGAAAGAAACAGCAGTAAGCACAGGGAAATATTTGCTTCTAAATCCAAAACGCAGCTATCTAACAGAACGGTTGTCAATGTGTGCACTCAACTTCCAGAGTTAAACCCGTGTGTGGATTCAGCAGTCTGCAAACACTTTCTCTGCAGAGTCCCCAAACAGGCGTTTTCAGCCCATTACCGGCATATGGAAGAAACAGCAGTAAGCACAGGGAAATATCTGCTTCTAAATCCAAAACGCAGCTATCTAACAGAACGGTTGTCAATGTGTGCACTCAACTTCCAGAGTTAAACCCGTGTGTGGATTCAGCAGTCTGCAAACACTTTCTCTGCAGAGTCCCAAAACAGGCGTTTTCAGCCCATTACCGGCATATGGAAGAAACAGCAGTAAGCACAGGGAAATATCTGCTTCTAAATCCAAAACGCAGCTATCTAACAGAACGGTTGTCAATGTGTGCACTCAACTTCCAGAGTTAAACCCGTGTGTGGATTCAGCAGTCTGCAAACACTTTCTCTGCAGAGTCCCAAAACAGGCGTTTTCAGCCCATTACCGGCATATGGAAGAAACAGCAGTAAGCACAGGGAAATATCTGCTTCTAAATCCAAAACGCAGCTATCTAACAGAACGGTTGTCAATGTGTGCACTCAGCTTCCAGAGTTAAACCCGTGTGTGGATTCAGCAGTCTGCAAACACTTTCTCTGCAGAGTCCCAAAACAGGCGTTTTCAGCCCATTACCGGCATATGGAAGAAACAGCAGTAAGCACAGGGAAATATCTGCTTCTAAATCCAAAACGCAGCTATCTAACAGAACGGTTGTCAATGTGTGCACTCAACTTCCAGAGTTAAACCCGTGTGTGGATTCAGCAGTCTGCAAACACTTTCTCTGCAGAGTCCCAAAACAGGCGTTTTCAGCCCATTACCGGCATATGGAAGAAACAGCAGTAAGCACAGGGAAATATCTGCTTCTAAATCCAAAACGCAGCTATCTAACAGAACGGTTGTCAATGTGTGCACTCAACTTCCAGAGTTAAACCCGTGTGTGGATTCAGCAGTCTGCAAACACTTTCTCTGCAGAGTCCCCAAACAGGCGTTTTCAGCCCATTACCGGCATATGGAAGAAACAGCAGTAAGCACAGGGAAATATCTGCTTCTAAATCCAAAACGCAGCTATCTAACAGAACGGTTGTCAATGTGTGCACTCAACTTCCAGAGTTAAACCAGTGTGTGGATTCAGCAGTCTGCAAACACTTTCTCTGCAGAGTCCCAAAACAGGCGTTTTCAGCCCATTACCGGCATATGGAAGAAACAGCAGTAAGCACAGGGAAATATCTGCTTCTAAATCCAAAACGCAGCTATCTAACAGAACGGTTGTCAATGTGTGCACTCAACTTCCAGAGTTAAAACCGTGTGTGGATTCAGCAGTCTGCAAACACTTTCTCTGCAGAGTCCCAAAACAGGCGTTTTCAGCCCATTACCGGCATATGGAAGAAACAGCAGTAAGCACAGGGAAATATCTGCTTCTAAATCCAAAACGCAGCTATCTAACAGAACGGTTGTCAATGTGTGCACTCAACTTCCAGAGTTAAACCCGTGTGTGGATTCAGCAGTCTGCAAACACTTTCTCTGCAGAGTCCCAAAACAGGCGTTTTCAGCCCATTACCGGCATATGGAAGAAACAGCAGTAAGCACAGGGAAATATCTGCTTCTAAATCCAAAACGCAGCTATCTAACAGAACGGTTGTCAATGTGTGCACTCAACTTCCAGAGTTAAACCCGTGTGTGGATTCAGCAGTCTGCAAACACTTTCTCTGCAGAGTCCCCAAACAGGCGTTTTCAGCCTATTACCGGCATATGGAAGAAACAGCAGTAAGCACAGGGAAATATCTGCTTCTAAATCCAAAACGCAGCTATCTAACAGAACGGTTGTCAATGTGTGCACTCAACTTCCAGAGTTAAACCTGTGTGTGGATTCAGCAGTCTGCAAACACTTTCTCTGCAGAGTCCCCAAACAGGCGTTTTCAGCCCATTACCGGCATATGGAAGAAACAGCAGTAAGCCCAGGGAAATATCTGCTTCTAAATCCAAAACGCAGCTATCTAACAGAACGGTTGTCAATGTGTGCACTCAACTTCCAGAGTTAAACCCTTGTGTGGATTCAGCAGTCTGCAAACACTTTCTCTGCAGAGTCCCAAAACAGGCGTTTTCAGCCCATTACCGGCATATGGAAGAAACAGCAGTAAGCACAGGGAAATATCTGCTTCTAAATCCAAAACGCAGCTATCTAACAGAACGGTTGTCAATGTGTGCACTCAACTTCCACAGTTAAACCCGTGTGTGGATTCAGCAGTCTGCAAACACTTTCTCTGCAGAGTCCCAAAACAGGCGTTTTCAGCCCATTACCGGCATATGGAAGAAACAGCAGTAAGCACAGGGAAATATCTGCTTCTAAATCCAAAACGCAGCTATCTAACAGAACGGTTGTCAATGTGTGCACTCAACTTCCAGAGTTAAACCCGTGTGTGGATTCAGCAGTCTGCAAACACTTTCTCTGCAGAGTCCCAAAACAGGCGTTTTCAGCCCATTACCGGCATATGGAAGAAACAGCAGTAAGCACAGGGAAATATCTGCTTCTAAATCCAAAACGCAGCTATCTAACAGAACGGTTGTCAATGTGTGCACTCAACTTCCAGAGTTAAACCTGTGTGTGGATTCAGCAGTCTGCAAACACTTTCTCTGCAGAGTCCCCAAACAGGCGTTTTCAGCCCATTACCGGCATATGGAAGAAACAGCAGTAAGCACAGGGAAATATCTGCTTCTAAATCCAAAACGCAGCTATCTAACAGAACGGTTGTCAATGTGTGCACTCAACTTCCAGAGTTAAACCCGTGTGTGGATTCAGCAGTCTGCAAACACTTTCTCTGCAGAGTCCCCAAACAGGCGTTTTCAGCCCATTACCGGCATATGGAAGAAACAGCAGTAAGCACAGGGAAATATCTGCTTCTAAATCCAAAACGCAGCTATCTAACAGAACGGTTGTCAATGTGTGCACTCAACTTCCAGAGTTAAACCCGTGTGTGGATTCAGCAGTCTGCAAACACTTTCTCTGCAGAGTCCCAAAACAGGCGTTTTCAGCCCATTACCGGCATATGGAAGAAACAGCAGTAAGCACAGGGAAATATCTGCTTCTAAATCCAAAACGCAGCTATCTAACAGAACGGTTGTCAATGTGTGCACTCAACTTCCAGAGTTAAACCCGTGTGTGGATTCAGCAGTCTGCAAACACTTTCTCTGCAGAGTCCCAAAACAGGCGTTTTCAGCCCATTACCGGCATATGGAAGAAACAGCAGTAAGCACAGGGAAATATCTGCTTCTAAATCCAAAACGCAGCTATCTAACAGAACGGTTGTCAATGTGTGCACTCAACTTCCAGAGTTAAACCCGTGTGTGGATTCAGCAGTCTGCAAACACTTACTCTGCAGAGTCTCCAAACTGGAGTTTTCCGCCCATTTCCGGCATATGGAAGAAACAGCAGTAAGCACAGGGAAATATCTGCTTCTAAATCCAAAACGCAGCTATCTAACAGAACGGTTGTCAATGTGTGCACTCAACTTCCAGAGTTAAACCAGTGTGTGGATTCAGCAGTCTGCAAACACTTTCTCTGCAGAGTCCCAAAACAGGCGTTTTCAGCCCATTACCGGCATATGGAAGAAACAGCAGTAAGCACAGGGAAATATCTGCTTCTAAATCCAAAACGCAGCTATCTAACAGAACGGTTGTCAATGTGTGCACTCAACTTCCAGAGTTAAAACCGTGTGTGGATTCAGCAGTCTGCAAACACTTTCTCTGCAGAGTCCCAAAACAAGCGTTTTCAGCCCATTACCGGCATATGGAAGAAACAGCAGTAAGCACAGGGAAATATCTGCTTCTAAATCCAAAACGCAGCTATCTAACAGAACGGTTGTCAATGTGTGCACTCAACTTCCAGAGTTAAACCCGTGTGTGGATTCAGCAGTCTGCAAACACTTTCTCTGCAGAGTCCCAAAACAGGCGTTTTCAGCCCATTACCGGCATATGGAAGAAACAGCAGTAAGCACAGGGAAATATCTGCTTCTAAATCCAAAACGCAGCTATCTAACAGAACGGTTGTCAATGTGTGCACTCAACTTCCAGAGTTAAACCCGTGTGTGGATTCAGCAGTCTGCAAACACTTTCTCTGCAGAGTCCCCAAACAGGCGTTTTCAGCCCATTACCGGCATATGGAAGAAACAGCAGTAAGCACAGGGAAATATCTGCTTCTAAATCCAAAACGCAGCTATCTAACAGAACGGTTGTCAATGTGTGCACTCAACTTCCAGAGTTAAACCTGTGTGTGGATTCAGCAGTCTGCAAACACTTTCTCTGCAGAGTCCCCAAACAGGCGTTTTCAGCCCATTACCGGCATATGGAAGAAACAGCAGTAAGCCCAGGGAAATATCTGCTTCTAAATCCAAAACGCAGCTATCTAACAGAACGGTTGTCAATGTGTGCACTCAACTTCCAGAGTTAAACCCTTGTGTGGATTCAGCAGTCTGCAAACACTTTCTCTGCAGAGTCCCAAAACAGGCGTTTTCAGCCCATTACCGGCATATGGAAGAAACAGCAGTAAGCACAGGGAAATATCTGCTTCTAAATCCAAAACGCAGCTATCTAACAGAACGGTTGTCAATGTGTGCACTCAACTTCCAGAGTTAAACCCGTGTGTGGATTCAGCAGTCTGCAAACACTTTCTCTGCAGAGTCCCAAAACAGGCGTTTTCAGCCCATTACCGGCTTATGGAAGAAACAGCAGTAAGCACAGGGAAATATCTGCTTCTAAATCCAAAACGCAGCTATCTAACAGAACGGTTGTCAATGTGTGCACTCAACTTCCAGAGTTAAACCCGTGTGTGGATTCAGCAGTCTGCAAACACTTTCTCTGCAGAGTCCCCAAACTGGAGTTTTCAGCCCATTTCTGGCATATGGAAGAAACAGCAGTAAGCACAGGGAAATATCTGTTTTCTAAATCCAAAACGCAGCTATCTAACAGAACGGTTGTCAATGTGTGCACTCAACTTCCAGAGTTAAACCCGTGTGTGGATTCAGCAGTCTGCAAACACTTTCTCTGCAGAGTCCCAAAACAGGCGTTTTCAGCCCATTACCGGCATATGGAAGAAACAGCAGTAAGCACAGGGAAATATCTGCTTCTAAATCCAAAACGCAGCTATCTAACAGAACGGTTGTCAATGTGTGCACTCAACTTCCAGAGTTAAACCTGTGTGTGGATTCAGCAGTCTGCAAACACTTTCTCTGCAGAGTCCCCAAACAGGCGTTTTCAGCCCATTACCGGCATATGGAAGAAACAGCAGTAAGCACAGGGAAATATCTGCTTCTAAATCCAAAACGCAGCTATCTAACAGAACGGTTGTCAATGTGTGCACTCAACTTCCAGAGTTAAACCCGTGTGTGGATTCAGCAGTCTGCAAACACTTTCTCTGCAGAGTCCCAAAACAGGCGTTTTCAGCCCATTACCGGCATATGGAAGAAACAGCAGTAAGCACAGGGAAATATCTGCTTCTAAATCCAAAACGCAGCTATCTAACAGAACGGTTGTCAATGTGTGCACTCAACTTCCAGAGTTAAACCCGTGTGTGGATTCAGCAGTCTGCAAACACTTTCTCTGCAGAGTCCCAAAACAGGCGTTTTCAGCCCATTACCGGCATATGGAAGAAACAGCAGTAAGCACAGGGAAATATCTGCTTCTAAATCCAAAACGCAGCTATCTAACAGAACGGTTGTCAATGTGTGCACTCAACTTCCAGAGTTAAACCCGTGTGTGGATTCAGCAGTCTGCAAACACTTTCTCTGCAGAGTCCCCAAACAGGCGTTTTCAGCCCATTACCGGCATATGGAAGAAACAGCAGTAAGCACAGGGAAATATCTGCTTCTAAATCCAAAACGCAGCTATCTAACAGAACGGTTGTCAATGTGTGCACTCAACTTCCAGAGTTAAACCCGTGTGTGGATTCAGCAGTCTGCAAACACTTTCTCTGCAGAGTCCCAAAACAGGCGTTTTCAGCCCATTACCGGCATATGGAAGAAACAGCAGTAAGCCCAGGGAAATATCTGCTTCTAAATCCAAAACGCAGCTATCTAACAGAACGGTTGTCAATGTGTGCACTCAACTTCCAGAGTTAAACCCGTGTGTGGATTCAGCAGTCTGCAAACACTTTCTCTGCAGAGTCCCAAAACAGGCGTTTTCAGCCCATTACCGGCATATGGAAGAAACAGCAGTAAGCCCAGGGAAATATCTGCTTCTAAATCCAAAACGCAGCTATCTAACAGAACGGTTGTCAATGTGTGCACTCAACTTCCAGAGTTAAACCCGTGTGTGGATTCAGCAGTCTGCAAACACTTTCTCTGCAGAGTCCCCAAACAGGCGTTTTCAGCCCATTACCGGCATATGGAAGAAACAGCAGTAAGCACAGGGAAATATCTGCTTCTAAATCCAAAACGCAGCTATCTAACAGAACGGTTGTCAATGTGTGCACTCAACTTCCAGAGTTAAACCCGTGTGTGGATTCAGCAGTCTGCAAACACTTTCTCTGCAGAGTCCCCAAACAGGCGTTTTCAGCCCATTACCGGCATATGGAAGAAACAGCAGTAAGCACAGGGAAATATCTGCTTCTAAATCCAAAACGCAGCTATCTAACAGAACGGTTGTCAATGTGTGCACTCAACTTCCAGAGTTAAACCCGTGTGTGGATTCAGCAGTCTGCAAACACTTTCTCTGCAGAGTCCCAAAACAGGCGTTTTCAGCCCATTACCGGCATATGGAAGAAACAGCAGTAAGCACAGGGAAATATCTGCTTCTAAATCCAAAACGCAGCTATCTAACAGAACGGTTGTCAATGTGTGCACTCAACTTCCAGAGTTAAACCCGTGTGTGGATTCAGCAGTCTGCAAACACTTTCTCTGCAGAGTCCCAAAACAGGCGTTTTCAGCCCATTACCGGCATATGGAAGAAACAGCAGTAAGCACAGGGAAATATCTGCTTCTAAATCCAAAACGCAGCTATCTAACAGAACGGTTGTCAATGTGTGCACTCAACTTCCAGAGTTAAACCCGTGTGTGGATTCAGCAGTCTGCAAACACTTTCTCTGCAGAGTCCCCAAACTGGAGTTTTCAGCCCATTTCCGGCATATGGAAGAAACAGCAGTAAGCACAGGGAAATATCTGTTTTCTAAATCCAAAACGCAGCTATCTAACAGAACGGTTGTCAATGTGTGCACTCAACTTCCAGAGTTAAACCCGTGTGTGGATTCAGCAGTCTGCAAACACTTTCTCTGCAGAGTCCCAAAACAGGCGTTTTCAGCCCATTACCGGCATATGGAAGAAACAGCAGTAAGCACAGGGAAATATCTGCTTCTAAATCCAAAACGCAGCTATCTAACAGAACGGTTGTCAATGTGTGCACTCAACTTCCAGAGTTAAACCTGTGTGTGGATTCAGCAGTCTGCAAACACTTTCTCTGCAGAGTCCCCAAACAGGCGTTTTCAGCCCATTACCGGCATATGGAAGAAACAGCACTAAGCACAGGGAAATATCTGCTTCTAAATCCAAAACGCAACTATCTAACAGAACGGTTGTCAATGTGTGCACTCAACTTCCAGAGTTAAACCCGTGTGTGGATTCAGCAGTCTGCAAACACTTTCTCTGCAGAGTCCCAAAACAGGCGTTTTCAGCCCATTACCGGCATATGGAAGAAACAGCAGTAAGCACAGGGAAATATCTGCTTCTAAATCCAAAACGCAGCTATCTAACAGAACGGTTGTCAATGTGTGCACTCAACTTCCAGAGTTAAACCCGTGTGTGGATTCAGCAGTCTGCAAACACTTTCTCTGCAGAGTCCCAAAACAGGCGTTTTCAGCCCATTACCGGCATATGGAAGAAACAGCAGTAAGCACAGGGAAATATCTGCTTCTAAATCCAAAACGCAGCTATCTAACAGAACGGTTGTCAATGTGTGCACTCAACTTCCAGAGTTAAACCCGTGTGTGGATTCAGCAGTCTGCAAACACTTTCTCTGCAGAGTCCCAAAACAGGCGTTTTCAGCCCATTACCGGCATATGGAAGAAACAGCAGTAAGCACAGGGAAATATCTGCTTCTAAATCCAAAACGCAGCTATCTAACAGAACGGTTGTCAATGTGTGCACTCAACTTCCAGAGTTAAACCCGTGTGTGGATTCAGCAGTCTGCAAACACTTTCTCTGCAGAGTCCCAAAACAGGCGTTTTCAGCCCATTACCGGCATATGGAAGAAACAGCAGTAAGCACAGGGAAATATCTGCTTCTAAATCCAAAACGCAGCTATCTAACAGAACGGTTGTCAATGTGTGCACTCAACTTCCAGAGTTAAACCCGTGTGTGGATTCAGCAGTCTGCAAACACTTTCTCTGCAGAGTCCCAAAACAGGCGTTTTCAGCCCATTACCGGCATATGGAAGAAACAGCAGTAAGCCCAGGGAAATATCTGCTTCTAAATCCAAAACGCAGCTATCTAACAGAACGGTTGTCAATGTGTGCACTCAACTTCCAGAGTTAAACCCGTGTGTGGATTCAGCAGTCTGCAAACACTTTCTCTGCAGAGTCCCCAAACAGGCGTTTTCAGCCCATTACCGGCATATGGAAGAAACAGCAGTAAGCACAGGGAAATATCTGCTTCTAAATCCAAAACGCAGCTATCTAACAGAACGGTTGTCAATGTGTGCACTCAACTTCCAGAGTTAAACCCGTGTGTGGATTCAGCAGTCTGCAAACACTTTCTCTGCAGAGTCCCAAAACAGGCGTTTTCAGCCCATTACCGGCATATGGAAGAAACAGCAGTAAGCACAGGGAAATATCTGCTTCTAAATCCAAAACGCAGCTATCTAACAGAACGGTTGTCAATGTGTGCACTCAACTTCCAGAGTTAAACCCGTGTGTGGATTCAGCAGTCTGCAAACACTTTCTCTGCAGAGTCCCAAAACAGGCGTTTTCAGCCCATTACCGGCATATGGAAGAAACAGCAGTAAGCACAGGGAAATATCTGCTTCTAAATCCAAAACGCAGCTATCTAACAGAACGGTTGTCAATGTGTGCACTCAACTTCCAGAGTTAAACCCGTGTGTGGATTCAGCAGTCTGCAAACACTTTCTCTGCAGAGTCCCAAAACAGGCGTTTTCAGCCCATTACCGGCATATGGAAGAAACAGCAGTAAGCACAGGGAAATATCTGCTTCTAAATCCAAAACGCAGCTATCTAACAGAACGGTTGTCAATGTGTGCACTCAGCTTCCAGAGTTAAACCCGTGTGTGGATTCAGCAGTCTGCAAACACTTTCTCTGCAGAGTCCCAAAACAGGCGTTTTCAGCCCATTACCGGCATATGGAAGAAACAGCAGTAAGCACAGGGAAATATCTGCTTCTAAATCCAAAACGCAGCTATCTAACAGAACGGTTGTCAATGTGTGCACTCAACTTCCAGAGTTAAACCCGTGTGTGGATTCAGCAGTCTGCAAACACTTTCTCTGCAGAGTCCCAAAACAGGCGTTTTCAGCCCATTACCGGCATATGGAAGAAACAGCAGTAAGCACAGGGAAATATCTGCTTCTAAATCCAAAACGCAGCTATCTAACAGAACGGTTGTCAATGTGTGCACTCAACTTCCAGAGTTAAACCCGTGTGTGGATTCAGCAGTCTGCAAACACTTTCTCTGCAGAGTCCCAAAACAGGCGTTTTCAGCCCATTACCGGCATATGGAAGAAACAGCAGTAAGCACAGGGAAATATCTGCTTCTAAATCCAAAACGCAGCTATCTAACAGAACGGTTGTCAATGTGTGCACTCAACTTCCAGAGTTAAACCCGTGTGTGGATTCAGCAGTCTGCAAACACTTACTCTGCAGAGTCTCCAAACTGGAGTTTTCCGCCCATTTCCGGCATATGGAAGAAACAGCAGTAAGCACAGGGAAATATCTGCTTCTAAATCCAAAACGCAGCTATCTAACAGAACGGTTGTCAATGTGTGCACTCAACTTCCAGAGTTAAACCCGTGTGTGGATTCAGCAGTCTGCAAACACTTTCTCTGCAGAGTCCCAAAACAGGCGTTTTCAGCCCATTACCGGCATATGGAAGAAACAGCAGTAAGCCCAGGGAAATATCTGCTTCTAAATCCAAAACGCAGCTATCTAACAGAACGGTTGTCAATGTGTGCACTCAACTTCCAGAGTTAAACCCGTGTGTGGATTCAGCAGTCTGCAAACACTTTCTCTGCAGAGTCCCAAAACAGGCGTTTTCAGCCCATTACCGGCATATGGAAGAAACAGCAGTAAGCACAGGGAAATATCTGCTTCTAAATCCAAAACGCAGCTATCTAACAGAACGGTTGTCAATGTGTGCACTCAACTTCCAGAGTTAAACCCGTGTGTGGATTCAGCAGTCTGCAAACACTTTCTCTGCAGAGTCCCAAAACAGGCGTTTTCAGCCCATTACCGGCATATGGAAGAAACAGCAGTAAGCACAGGGAAATATCTGCTTCTAAATCCAAAACGCAGCTATCTAACAGAACGGTTGTCAATGTGTGCACTCAACTTCCAGAGTTAAACCCGTGTGTGGATTCAGCAGTCTGCAAACACTTTCTCTGCAGAGTCCCCAAACAGGCGTTTTCAGCCCATTACCGGCATATGGAAGAAACAGCAGTAAGCACAGGGAAATATCTGCTTCTAAATCCAAAACGCAGCTATCTAACAGAACGGTTGTCAATGTGTGCACTCAACTTCCAGAGTTAAACCTGTGTGTGGATTCAGCAGTCTGCAAACACTTTCTCTGCAGAGTCCCCAAACAGGCGTTTTCAGCCCATTACCGGCATATGGAAGAAACAGCACTAAGCACAGGGAAATATCTGCTTCTAAATCCAAAACGCAGCTATCTAACAGAACGGTTGTCAATGTGTGCACTCAACTTCCAGAGTTAAACCCTTGTGTGGATTCAGCAGTCTGCAAACACTTTCTCTGCAGAGTCCCAAAACAGGCGTTTTCAGCCCATTACCGGCATATGGAAGAAACAGCAGTAAGCACAGGGAAATATCTGCTTCTAAATCCAAAACGCAGCTATCTAACAGAACGGTTGTCAATGTGTGCACTCAACTTCCAGAGTTAAACCCGTGTGTGGATTCAGCAGTCTGCAAACACTTTCTCTGCAGAGTCCCAAAGCAGGCGTTTTCAGCCCATTACCGGCATATGGAAGAAACAGCAGTAAGCACAGGGAAATATCTGCTTCTAAATCCAAAACGCAGCTATCTAACAGAACGGTTGTCAATGTGTGCACTCAACTTCCAGAGTTAAACCCGTGTGTGGATTCAGCAGTCTGCAAACACTTTCTCTGCAGAGTCCCCAAACTGGAGTTTTCAGCCCATTTCTGGCATATGGAAGAAACAGCAGTAAGCACAGGGAAATATCTGTTTTCTAAATCCAAAACGCAGCTATCTAACAGAACGGTTGTCAATGTGTGCACTCAACTTCCAGAGTTAAACCCGTGTGTGGATTCAGCAGTCTGCAAACACTTTCTCTGCAGAGTCCCAAAACAGGCGTTTTCAGCCCATTACCGGCATATGGAAGAAACAGCAGTAAGCCCAGGGAAATATCTGCTTCTAAATCCAAAACGCAGCTATCTAACAGAACGGTTGTCAATGTGTGCACTCAACTTCCAGAGTTAAACCTGTGTGTGGATTCAGCAGTCTGCAAACACTTTCTCTGCAGAGTCCCCAAACAGGCGTTTTCAGCCCATTACCGGCATATGGAAGAAACAGCAGTAAGCACAGGGAAATATCTGCTTCTAAATCCAAAACGCAGCTATCTAACAGAACGGTTGTCAATGTGTGCACTCAACTTCCAGAGTTAAACCCGTGTGTGGATTCAGCAGTCTGCAAACACTTTCTCTGCAGAGTCCCAAAACAGGCGTTTTCAGCCCATTACCGGCATATGGAAGAAACAGCAGTAAGCACAGGGAAATATCTGCTTCTAAATCCAAAACGCAGCTATCTAACAGAACGGTTGTCAATGTGTGCACTCAACTTCCAGAGTTAAACCCGTGTGTGGATTCAGCAGTCTGCAAACACTTTCTCTGCAGAGTCCCAAAACAGGCGTTTTCAGCCCATTACCGGCATATGGAAGAAACAGCAGTAAGCACAGGGAAATATCTGCTTCTAAATCCAAAACGCAGCTATCTAACAGAACGGTTGTCAATGTGTGCACTCAACTTCCAGAGTTAAACCCGTGTGTGGATTCAGCAGTCTGCAAACACTTTCTCTGCAGAGTCCCAAAACAGGCGTTTTCAGCCCATTACCGGCATATGGAAGAAACAGCAGTAAGCACAGGGAAATATCTGCTTCTAAATCCAAAACGCAGCTATCTAACAGAACGGTTGTCAATGTGTGCACTCAACTTCCAGAGTTAAACCCGTGTGTGGATTCAGCAGTCTGCAAACACTTTCTCTGCAGAGTCCCAAAACAGGCGTTTTCAGCCCATTACCGGCATATGGAAGAAACAGCAGTAAGCCCAGGGAAATATCTGCTTCTAAATCCAAAACGCAGCTATCTAACAGAACGGTTGTCAATGTGTGCACTCAACTTCCAGAGTTAAACCCGTGTGTGGATTCAGCAGTCTGCAAACACTTTCTCTGCAGAGTCCCAAAACAGGCGTTTTCAGCCCATTACCGGCATATGGAAGAAACAGCAGTAAGCCCAGGGAAATATCTGCTTCTAAATCCAAAACGCAGCTATCTAACAGAACGGTTGTCAATGTGTGCACTCAACTTCCAGAGTTAAACCCGTGTGTGGATTCAGCAGTCTGCAAACACTTTCTCTGCAGAGTCCCCAAACAGGCGTTTTCAGCCCATTACCGGCATATGGAAGAAACAGCAGTAAGCACAGGGAAATATCTGCTTCTAAATCCAAAACGCAGCTATCTAACAGAACGGTTGTCAATGTGTGCACTCAACTTCCAGAGTTAAACCCGTGTGTGGATTCAGCAGTCTGCAAACACTTTCTCTGCAGAGTCCCCAAACAGGCGTTTTCAGCCCATTACCGGCATATGGAAGAAACAGCAGTAAGCCCAGGGAAATATCTGCTTCTAAATCCAAAACGCAGCTATCTAACAGAACGGTTGTCAATGTGTGCACTCAACTTCCAGAGTTAAACCCGTGTGTGGATTCAGCAGTCTGCAAACACTTTCTCTGCAGAGTCCCAAAACAGGCGTTTTCAGCCCATTACCGGCATATGGAAGAAACAGCAGTAAGCACAGGGAAATATCTGCTTCTAAATCCAAAACGCAGCTATCTAACAGAACGGTTGTCAATGTGTGCACTCAACTTCCAGAGTTAAACCCGTGTGTGGATTCAGCAGTCTGCAAACACTTTCTCTGCAGAGTCCCAAAACAGGCGTTTTCAGCCCATTACCGGCATATGGAAGAAACAGCAGTAAGCACAGGGAAATATCTGCTTCTAAATCCAAAACGCAGCTATCTAACAGAACGGTTGTCAATGTGTGCACTCAACTTCCAGAGTTAAACCCGTGTGTGGATTCAGCAGTCTGCAAACACTTTCTCTGCAGAGTCCCCAAACTGGAGTTTTCAGCCCATTTCCGGCATATGGAAGAAACAGCAGTAAGCACAGGGAAATATCTGTTTTCTAAATCCAAAACGCAGCTATCTAACAGAACGGTTGTCAAAGTGTGCACTCAACTTCCAGAGTTAAACCCGTGTGTGGATTCAGCAGTCTGCAAACACTTTCTCTGCAGAGTCCCAAAACAGGCGTTTTCAGCCCATTACCGGCATATGGAAGAAACAGCAGTAAGCCCAGGGAAATATCTGCTTCTAAATCCAAAACGCAGCTATCTAACAGAACGGTTGTCAATGTGTGCACTCAACTTCCAGAGTTAAACCTGTGTGTGGATTCAGCAGTCTGCAAACACTTTCTCTGCAGAGTCCCAAAACAGGCGTTTTCAGCCCATTACCGGCATATGGAATAAACAGCAGTAAGCACAGGGAAATATCTGCTTCTAAATCCAAAACGCAGCTATCTAACAGAACGGTTGTCAATGTGTGCACTCAACTTCCAGAGTTAAACCCGTGTGTGGATTCAGCAGTCTGCAAACACTTTCTCTGCAGAGTCCCAAAACAGGCGTTTTCAGCCCATTACCGGCATATGGAAGAAACAGCAGTAAGCACAGGGAAATATCTGCTTCTAAATCCAAAACGCAGCTATCTAACAGAACGGTTGTCAATGTGTGCACTCAACTTCCAGAGTTAAACCCGTGTGTGGATTCAGCAGTCTGCAAACACTTTCTCTGCAGAGTCCCAAAACAGGCGTTTTCAGCCCATTACCGGCATATGGAAGAAACAGCAGTAAGCACAGGGAAATATCTGCTTCTAAATCCAAAACGCAGCTATCTAACAGAACGGTTGTCAATGTGTGCACTCAACTTCCAGAGTTAAACCCGTGTGTGGATTCAGCAGTCTGCAAACACTTTCTCTGCAGAGTCCCAAAACAGGCGTTTTCAGCCCATTACCGGCATATGGAAGAAACAGCAGTAAGCACAGGGAAATATCTGCTTCTAAATCCAAAACGCAGCTATCTAACAGAACGGTTGTCAATGTGTGCACTCAACTTCCAGAGTTAAACCCGTGTGTGGATTCAGCAGTCTGCAAACACTTTCTCTGCAGAGTCCCAAAACAGGCGTTTTCAGCCCATTACCGGCATATGGAAGAAACAGCAGTAAGCCCAGGGAAATATCTGCTTCTAAATCCAAAACGCAGCTATCTAACAGAACGGTTGTCAATGTGTGCACTCAACTTCCAGAGTTAAACCCGTGTGTGGATTCAGCAGTCTGCAAACACTTTCTCTGCAGAGTCCCAAAACAGGCGTTTTCAGCCCATTACCGGCATATGGAAGAAACAGCAGTAAGCACAGGGAAATATCTGCTTC